>NC_134844.1:67103072-67406328 GCF_965363235.1 Mytilus galloprovincialis
CCGATAATGCAAAAAACTTTGCAAAAACATGTAAAGACCATCATGTCGCCTGGCAGCTTCTGTTAGTATTTCACACTACCTCTTTAAAGGAAATGGTAGTGCCATTTGTAAGATACATGATGAAACAAGGAGAAATGCCGACACCAGATAAATATCTCTTATTTTATAAGGAATTCATGTCGTCAAATCCGAGATGGGCATATTTACATTTGCAGGTTTTCAGATTTTCACAGGCAATTATAAATTTAAGAATGGGTGTCAGACGAAATAACAGCTGTCTGGTTCAAAGCGCAAAATTTCATCTTAAAGAACTTTTCTATGGTCGCTCTCATCCCCATTATCGCAACATTGAACTGTTTGATACTTTGCAATATCACTTTATGCCTGACGAAGTAAAGAATATTTGGGACAACAACACAGCATTTACAGTTAGCGGACACAATTCCAAAGGACAAGATCTAGATTTCTTACTGGAAGAAAAAAATAGAGCTGTAAAGCAGTTTATCCCTAGTGGCTCTATACCATCCAATGAAACATGGGATGCTATTTGCTGTAATTTGCAATACATAGAAGATCTTCAAAATTTGGTGTCCTCGTGGGTAGGGACACACAGATCAAACAACTATCAGACAAAGCATGTCGATATAGAATTTGCTGTAAACTCCTTCCGGCAAACTTTGAGAACATATCTTAAACCTGAAAATGAAACCTTTTGTGGTTTAAGTGGATCCAAACTGCACCCTGGGTTACTAAAATTTCTGGAAACATCGACTTTAAAACGAATGGATCACATCAACACTGAGGTTTTGAACGAAGAGCCCAATTTAATAGTTAATCAAAACGAACCAGTTTACGTGTCTGATGAAGAAATTGCAAGTCACATGAACAAATTATCAAAGATTGACATAATAAGAAAAACAGAACATTTGATTCATGATGAATTGAAGGACAATATTTTACGATCTCATTATGAGAATGTTCTTCACAGTATTGACGGAGGGCAGTTAAAAAAAGATGTATACCTCACATTATACTATGAAATTAAAGATGTAATCCAAAGTGAATGTAATATTGGGGAAGATGAGTCAGTCGATTTCGGCACTTTATTATGACATTCAAGGTGAGATTAGTACCGAAGCATTAATTGATCCTTGTCAGATTGTATCGCTCAATATTGTTTTCATTTTCGTTTTTACAATGATGAATGTATTTTTGTAATCGAATTTATCGTCCAATACTTTTAGAATTAGATCATTTGAAAGTTTAATGATTTGACCAAACTATAGAAAAATCACAGAAGTTGTATATCTTTTACATCAGTTTAAGATGGTACATGAAAATTGATTGACAATACGGAGTTTATTTAAGAATAAATTATAAACTAAATTGTATCTACATGTAATCGGCTACATTTCAGTTATAGATATTTTCAATCTAGAACTAACATATAAGTATGAAATTCATTGTTTGTATACGATAAATTAATTTACAAATATAATTTGTATATAGACAAAAGGATTTTAATGTGTATGATGCTATTGTCATTTCAAACCTTTTTCTAAAAATGTTACCATATTCCTTCCCATATTGTATCGCTTAATTAATGAGATGGATATTGGAGAGGGGGTCAGTTGGTCAGTGATTGAAATGTATTCTATATGTAGGGCATACTAATCAAAATAGAATATTTTATTGATAACCTTACATATTCCATCGTTTATTTTTCAGAATGAATTGTGACCAATCACGTAAATATAAAATCGGTGAAAAAAAGATATATAAATCAGAAGAAAAAGAGTACTTGGCAAATTTGTCGAATGATCGTCGTATAAAATGTGAAGTTATTAAACAAATTAAATGTCAACTAACAAGGTTAAAAAGGCTGAAGGCTGATCCGGTTACAGCAGTATTTGTGATTAAAGATGTCAAGAAAAACAGAAAGACTAGACCGAAATATCTCGGGTTAGGAGAGCTCTTCGACAAAGTTAAAAAAGGAGAACCAGCTCTCAGCAGCGATGAGTTAAAGAAAGTAAACGGTATAGACATGTTATTCCCAACACATGAAGATATTATTGAAAACGTTACTTTGGTAACTCCCAGCAAACTAAACATTGGACCCGGACATTCCAAGCAACTAGCTGAAAGTCAAAAGAAAATGCTAGAACAGACGGCAACTGTCCCCTCCAATGACACTTTATCAATTGGTTAGTATACTTTTAAAAGAAGGTCTACAGCGTATATGTATCAACAAACAGAAAAAAAAATAATCTAGAGACTACGTCAAAATAAGATTATATTTGATATAATACTGCATGATAAACTTTAGTTGTGATTTCGATATGAATACTTCATTTACTGTTGATTTAAAAAAAAAAAAAGACCTGTCTGTATATATATATACGAGTCTAAATTGAAAACTACGTTCAAACCTATGATTGCGTTGGACAAAAACCGCAATTTTTATACGTGTGCATGTAAAACAAATTTCGTTGTAGAAGGGTCTAAGAACAGCACAAACAACATTTTCCAAAAGACCAAAAAAGTGAAAAAGTATATTAAAAAACCGAATTTGATTAACAGGTCGAACAACTGATGTTCTTTAACCCTGCTGACTGCCATTGGCGAATGCCAAATAAAATTGATCACAAGATGTATCAACATGGGATCTTAATATAAATTTAATACAAACAGAAAAAAAATTTAACTTGTGGCCACGATATATATATATATATATATATTAACAATTATTTACTTATCCTTTTCAGACATTGACTCCCCAATTCCAAAAAAGAAGCAGACCAAAGCAAGCAAAGAAAAAGGTAAATAATTATTCAAAATATTTTTATAGATGCATGTTTCAAATGCATTTTCTAAATATATCTGTCGACGCTAGTGACGTATAAATGTTTTGTTAAATTGATACCAATGGTTTGTTCTGTAAAATGAAAAAAAACCAATATCTTTCTCAATCCTTATGTCACAACAGAAGTCTTATCATGTTTGTCCATTTATCATTAAGCACATCAACACTTGAATTGTAAAAAATATCTGTTAAATTTGATCACTTCGGTTTTTCAGAATTGATGTGATTTATGGCACTTTTTATTTTTCAAACTTCTTAACACTTAAAGTGACCAACATGTTGTTATATATTAATACTATGTCTACAGTATTTGGCATGATATCGCGGCCTGTAAAGTTGGTTTGCTGAGAAAAAAAGGAAAGTTGGTCAGTGAATAATATTCGATATTTTTTTGTACTTTTAAGGTACTAAATCACCATCCGTAAAGAACAAACAGAAGAAAACAATTGAAAAAACAGGTATTTAATTCTTATTAAATTAATTTTGTTTTTAAATTGAATAACATAATATTTAAATCATAATACATCTTATCGCAATTTCTCCGCCATTACAAGACATCGTAAACAAAGGTTCCCGTAAAATATTGACGTCACAACAAAAAACATTTGCTGTCACATTGGAAAAGTGATTGTTAAATGATTTCAATAGTTCCTGTGTCATAAAACATTACTTGGTGCTCGGATTACAAAATGTGTGCTCAAAACACTAAGTCTAGTACTTTAGTTGGTTGATATATGAGTATGAGTGCGATAATTCAGCTCGAAAATGTTATGATTGTAAGAACTGGAGCGTCAGCAGAAAAGAACGTCGTTTTCTATGCAAGAATAAACCGCCATGTTTATTCACATTCATATCGTTATTTGCCAAAAAGGTTTATCACTCAATCCTTTGTTTTTTTTTATTTGTGCAAATTATCAAGAAAATAATAGGTTTAACATAAACCCTGACAGAAAAGTGAAACATGATTGTTTAAACTTTTGGATTAGGAGATTTTTAAAGATTATTGCTTACCTTGTTTTTTTCATAACTATTCTACAATTTGAATTCATAGGAGTAAAAGGTAGTTCGAAAGGAAAGAGCAGAAAAGATAAGTTGCCTCAGATGTCGGGTAAGCCTTACAATATGACTACACTATGAAATCTTCATTTGTTACTTAAGTTTGATATTTTGTTTTGAGTTTGATATTTTGACTTATTTACATTACAAATATCGTAGAGTCACAGTTAAGGAAAGGAATATACAGTATGATGCGGGGTTAAACTATTTTTCTGGCGCCAAACCCTCCCCTAACCTTAGACAGTAATGAACAGTTCAGTATAAAAACAAGCTTAATTCTTTAGTGTTTGTGTATGTTCTACAAGTAAGTTCACACAACCTGATATTTTCATTTTTAATAGACAATCAAATACCTTTAGGTAAAGTAATTATATTGTTTCTTGTGATTTTAGAAATTGAATTAATGGATGGTATTGAACCTTTACCAGAGCAGACAGAGGTAGAAGAAGTTGGAAATAAAGATGACTTTAGCGATGCCAGCCCAACTCGACCTCGAGTAAGCAATTACATTGTTTCTATACATAAAACTGCAATTACATGTTCGTACATTATAAAGTACAAATCACTACAAACATCAATATAACTATTATTTTTTGTGTTATTAAAATTTGCTGTTACAAAATGTTAGAAATAATAAAAAAAAAAATTAAGGGATGTATCTCCCTCATGCAGAGCTCTGATTCCTTTCACGATTTGGCTATACTTTTTGGACCTTTTGGATTATAGCTTTTCACCTTTTATATAGGCTTTGGGTTTAAAATATTTTGGCCACGAGCATCACTGAAGAGACATGTATTGTCGAAATTTGCATCCAGTGCAGGACAATTGGTACAGTTAATGTTATTACTGTAATAATTTCAATTTGTATTAACGAAGCGACAGCTTACACAAAAGCGCTATCAGATCATAAACCATGGTGTTTTGACATAAATCAGACACACTTGCCTGTGTTAGATCCCTTAAATAGTTATTGAATGTACTAAAGCCAGACACCGCTACGGTTATGAATGTCACACATATAATGACCAACACTGACCAGTTAAAACAGTTTTCATGTCAACTGTACATGTTTCGGTAATAACTTATTTTTAATCTTATATGAAGATACTTATTGGTTATCTATAAATATGTAATATGAATGTTATATTGTTTTAGATGTCAAGCTATGAACAAATGAGGATGGACAGTATAGAGAAAAACAGAAAATTTCTGAGTGGCTTGGCATTTCACCATATACCTCAGGTTTGTAAACATCAATAAATTGTCGTTTGAAAACTACCGAAAATCAGTGCTAGGAATTGTATTAAGCTTGTAGTGCGGTGAGAATGTTAAGCTAGCACCGTGGTAAAGGCCTTACTGTATCTTTGAATTTGGAAACAAGTGCGTATATTTCCTTGGTTTCCAAGATTTTGCTCTAAACAGCATGGCAAACATATCCAAAAAACGTTCATAATTAAAATTGCAACCCTTTGGTTAAAAAGTATGCAAATAGTTATTAGATTTTGTCATTTTGTCATGAACAGTTTTATTTTATAAAACTAATTTTTTATCATTAATTTAAACCATCCTTTATGTATATATAAGGCACCAGTTCGAATTCCGGAGAGGGAAGAACAAAACATTTTCATCTAACATTGTTGGACTGATGTTTAGACGATGTATATAATCATCTCATATATTTTTATCCATATTTTCAGGAGTCACGCACGTCTGAATATATTGTTCAAGGTATATGGGTAATCGTGGCGTTTGAGCAGACCTGGTATCCCGGATTGGTCAAACAGATTGACAAGGAGAAGGACAGTATAACAATAACGTTCATGCATCCGAGTGGCAAAAACAAGTTTAAATGGCCGGTTAAAGAAGACAGAATAGACGTTGAGAGGAAGTTTGTAATTTTTGTCTGTTTACCTCCTTATGCCTGCCCGGAAGGAGAAAACATGTATGTTCTACCTGGAACTGACTATATAAAAAATATATATATTGCATTTCAGAACAAATATTTTACTCAATAGATGGGGAGCTGCTCTGTTAAATATTAAGTACTAAATGTTGGCCCCATTGCTGTCAATTCTATCTCATTAAATGGCGTTTTTAATACACCATTATGGAAAAAAACTGGCGTTGTCTAATTTGAGATCGATATCTACACGTGATTATTACGAAATAAAAACGACATGCTTAAACTTATTTTCCTTTATAAGACAGTCATTAGAACTGACGACGGGAGACCTAAAACAATAATTTGAACTGAAACATTTTGTTTTTTTAAAATGTTATTGTTTATTTTGATATATATATGTATTTTTTGTCAAAGCTCATGTTGATGATTTTTATGGCAATAAAAGTATTTGATTTGATTTGATTAATTTATGTATCCACCAATGATCAAATCAGAATCAGGTTAATAAAACATGTGGTTTCTGTCAACTAACACATTTTTATTGAAATGACAGTTTAATTTGTATTCATGGTATTTTCTTAGTGATGCAAATGATAATTCCAACATCATTTTGATGTGTTTCTCTGTCTTTGATGCAAGAGTGTATTCCGTAAGCAACTAACATTTTGCATTTACAGCTCATGAATTAGAAAAACCAAAATATGCCTTATTATTATAAAATTCTCACAAATGCCACCGTTAATGATATCATGTTTTGATAAATAAATGTGAAGAAACTGTCAGAAATTCTCCAATTTTATAGTTTCAAATTGTTGGCCTTCAAAGAGCTATTACATGTACATGTACATGTACATGTGTACCGCCAATACGAACTATTACAATATAGAGGAAAAAATACGGTATATGATATCAAAAAGAAGATGTGGTTTGAATGCCAATGAGACAACTCTCCAAAAAGAGAACAAAATGACACAGAAATTAACAACTATAATAGGTCACCGTACGGCCTTCAGCAATTAGCAAAGCCAATACCAGATAGTCAGCTATAAAAGGCTCCGAAATGACAATGTAAAACAATTCAAACGAGAAAACTAACAGCCTTATTTATATGAAAAAAATGAACTAAAACAACTAGTATGTAACATATAAACAAACGTCAACCACTGAATTACAGGCTCTTGACTTGGGACAGTCACATAAATACATAATCTGACGGGGTTAAACATGTTAGCGTAATCCAACCCCCTCCTTACCTGGGACAGTGGTATAACAGTACAACATTAGAACGAACCACAAAAATCAGTTGATAAACGCTTAACTCATAAGATGGACAAAATACAAATGAGCATTATAAAAAGCGTTTTCATTAACCAAATGAGACCTGTTTATTTTCTGACAGATCGATTAATCGATAACTTTACTAATTGACCCTATTTTCTTGGTTGCTGCCTCCTTAAAGCCAAAAAACAAAATAATAACATTCACCATCTATATATATAACTGTAATCTAAATCTTAGTTATATATTCGTTCCCGTAAAGACGTTGCATTGATTTGAATTATTACATTAATTACCTAAAAATATATACACTACATAGATACAATTTGTTTATATTTATTTTTCACATCTCTTAAGTGATAATTAAGGTTTGCATGCAGTTGTATTCCGAAAATTTGAGATATCCTTTAAATATTGAAGCGGCAGTGATGTAAGAGGTGTCGAATATGAATTAAAATTGAGTACACTATATAATAGACTTGCTACAATTCCCTTTCTATTATTTTTCTCTTACTAATTTATATGTTTACTGATAAGTGCTAGCCTACTGATTGCCCCTGCAGATGTCAGTATAATTGTAATCTCCTAGTTATAGCAGTAAAACTATTAAAGGGGCAAAATTGAAAAAAAGAAGAAAAAACATTAGGAAGGGACATGTAGCAAGTCTAACTATATAATAAAATGTTCTTATCCAAATGATGTGGTTTTATTGCCAATTAGACAAATCTATACAAGCGATCAAATGATACAGCAGTTAACAACTATAACATTAAAACGCATAAAAACGTTAAAACACGCTGCACTTATTTACACCTGTCCTAAGCCAGGACAATATTGTTCGGTGGTTGTCGTTTGTTCGGGGAAGTGCTATTTTGCGGGTTGCAGGTTGAAGTTTGCAGGTTGCAGGTCACCCATAAATATTATATGTATGAAAATACATGTATCAAATCTACCCCATGACTAATAAATTTACAATCATTCACATCCTGTAGTAATAAAGATTAAAGTAGAGTAGAAGTTTTTGGTCAGTTTTCAGTTGTCAGTTTTTGATTTTGTCATTTCATTATAATTCAAATTCAATAATCATAAGTTTAATACACATACATGTATCTTTTGATGCTTATCATACTGCTCAATTGCTATTAATAGTTCTAAACATTGATTCTAATTAAAGTAAAAGCAATGAAAACTTATTTACATATAGGCTGACAGGTTCTATAGAACACATTAATCTGTCTTAATATAGTTACATAATCAATTAAATTCCTTTCAGTGGACATTTAACATCTTTGAGGCTAATATTAAGAAATTATTAGGTTTAAATAATTGTATATGCCCTTTCTTGCATGAACATCATTTAGTGCAAAAAGCAAACAAAATAACTTGCTTCCTTTGGCAGTCAGTTTTATTATGTACAGACGCAAAATAAAAATTTAGACATTACAGAGACGCTTGAGAGTCAACATAAGTTTGCAGACCCAACCAAAATAAATGAAAAGGGTAAGTATTTTTATTTCTGCTATTTTTACTTTCTTTTCTTTTCTTTTTTTTTTTTTTGGGGGGGGGGGGGGGGGGTACTTGAGCCAGTTCCACTACAATTGTCCATTTACAATTTGACTAATTATTGAAAAGTAAGAATAGTATTTATTATTTTCAAAAAGAGAATCCTTTGAGTATATAAAGGTGTACATGTATGTATGGTTAAGGCTGATTTTGGCCTAATTATTTGACCATGACCTCATTTTCACGGTTCATTGCTCAGTGTTAAGTTTTTGTGTTTTGGTTTGTCAGTTTTCTTAATTTATAAGTAATAGGTCAACTATATTAGTTGTACGGAAGAATTGTTAGCTGTACATGTCTGTCTGTCTGGCATGGTTCATTGGTCAATGTTTAGTTTTCTTGGTAAATGTTAAATTTATGTGACAGTTGTAATAAAGCTATATATTTAGGACTATCAACATACTATCAATGACTAGTAAAGAAGGTGATACATTTTAGCGTGTGCACTCTTGTGCTTTAAATTGGCAGAAATAAACACTTACTGAAAACTAGAGGTTAGTAGAACATATAATCCTGATACAAAAACAACATGAGTACAACACTTGTACACAAATAAGAAGATGTGGTACCAGTGCCAATGAGACAACTCTCCATCCAAGACAATGAAGCTAAAGTAGGCAGTATTATTTTACAATACGGCCTTCAACACAGAACCTTCAAGTTGGCACATTTTTGCGTCCTGATGAAAATTGGAAGTGCAATTCTTATATATATACATGTAAATTAATATTTTGACAATACATGAAAGACACCGACTACAGAAATTTTCAAATGGGAAGACATGTCCAAGTAATCCTGGAGGCTCTACAGAGTATTTCAAATGTTTTCCGAAAAATTGAGATTTGTTTTGGCAGAATTGGCAGCTCTGTTTGATGGTCTATATTCGCGGTGATTCAGAATTTTTGCTTGTCTTTTGCAATTATCATAGTTTCCTAACTCTCAAGTCAAACTGAAACTTTGTTTCTTTGGAACTTTACTCAAGGACAACAACAAAAGAAAAACCAGAGATACATGTATATGTTCAGCTCACATGACATTTTCTAAAAAAAAATAATACTTCTTAGGGGCATAACTCTTTTAAATACGTCAACCTTTTTTGAACTTGTCATAGATGTTGCTGATATTAACCTATTATAACCTATTTATAGAATAGTTTTATAAAAAAAAATTGCAAAAGTTGTACACGTGAGAGCGATAACAAATGCTTGATAGACCGGCGAAGAAAGGACTAACCGACGCTCGGTATTTCTATTTCCCCTGCAACACGTTACTAAAAAAATGCCTATCATAGCGTATTCATAAGCCAGTAAAAATTTAAAGGAGCATCAAGGGAAAACAAGACTTTTGAATAGGTAGACTTTTGAGAAGGACCCTTGATAAGAATGCAATAGAACCTAGCTAAAGAATCCAGAAACACTGTTAATCAAAAATATATACAATGATGTACATACATATCTAGTTTAAAGGCAAAAAGTCTTTAATTTACCACTTAAAATTAAAACCGTGTCAAGTCTTGATGCTTAATATGTATAAGTTAGTTGTGAGAATCTATACGCGTTTGTTGAAGGTTTTACCCAAATGTTTGTTAAGCTTTCTTTTTTCATACGAAAAGGTGTGTATAATACATAAACCCATCAAGATATTGTAATTAATGTAAATTGATAGATTTCTATTTTTAGGTGTAAGTTTATTTACACAAGAATAATGTGTATTGTAATTAAATACCTTGCCTTTAACATTGATCATAAAATTGTTATAACAAATGAAACAAGTAAAATTATGTAGATTACACCATTCCATGCTTATATATCCCCTTGTGGCAACCCGCAACCTGCAACTCACAACCTGCAACCCGCAACCCGCAACCTGCAACCCGCAACCTGCAACCCGCAACCCGCAACCTGCATTTTAGACAATTTCGTTTGTTCGTTAATGAGGGGCAGAAGATACCAAAGTCACAGTCAAACTAACAGATTGAAAATAACCTGACAACACCATGGCAAAAATATAACGACAAATAGACAAATAATAGTACAGAACACACAACATATATAGAAAACTTAAGACTAAGCAACACGAACCCCACTAAAAACAGGGGTGATCTCAGGTATTCCGGAAGGGTAAGAAGATCCTGCTCCACATGTGACACCCGTTGTTGCTTATGTTATTACAAATCTGGTAAATAGTATAATTTGATAGGTCACATTCGTAAAAGTGCTTTCGTTCTTTATATAAATAAGACACTAGTAAATAAGACCGTTGGTTTTCCGATTGGAATTATTTTAGGCTAGTCGTTTTTCTGGCTCTTTAAAGCTTTCTGTTCGGTGTGAGCCTAGGCTCCGTATTGAAGGCTATACTTTGACCTAGTGCTTTTAATGGAGAGTTTTCTCAATGTCACTCATTCTGTACGTCATCTTCTTATATCTACATACGGCCTTCAACTATGAGTAAAACTCGTACAGCATAGTCTGTTATTAAAGGACCCAAAATGACAAATGATGAACAATACAAACAAGATGGGCCAAGTAAGCTTTTCTCATCACCTGGCGTCCGTCGTCCACTTACTTTAAAAAAAATCTTCTCCTCTGAAACTGCTGGGCCAAATAAAACAAAACGTGGCCCTAATCAGCCTAAAACATGAATTCGATGACCCCGCCCATCCAACAAGATGACTGTCATGGCAAAAATTAGAACATGGGGATAAAATGCAGTTTTTGGCATATACATGTATCTCTGACACTATAGCAAAACTTTATATAGCAAATTTAATGTGCATTATGCTGCCACAAATGTTTCGAATAAAAAGGTCCTCCTTTTCAATGCAAATAAATCATTTGACAAGAAAAGTGTTACTAAAACATACATATAAGTTAAAAAAAAAAAAAAACAACATAAAGGAACAATTAAAAACGAAAAGACAATGATATAATGGAAAAATCCTAAGCTCAGACTTTGTAAACACGAAAGGAAAACATTTTAAGAATTCATGACTTGGTACAGGCATTTTGTAGAAAATAGTAAATGTCCTGAGACAAAATAGACTTCTCAGGAACAAACCACTAACTATAATAATAAATAAATGATATAGTTCTACATGAAGCTAACTTATATTCGGTTACTACAGCTGTTTCTCTTTAAATGCCGATATCGAGAAAACTTTACATACATTACTCTTATCACGTGCGTGTGATGGAGTTTCATTTAACAAAATAGTGAAAATGCTTTGTGTTGCTTGACAAGAAACGATTAAGAAATGATAGACTATCATAATAAAGATACCATGTTGTTTGTTGAAGTACTGCACTTAATCAAAATCGGAAATATATATGTGTGAGAGTGCAGTATTTAAGACTACAGATCATCGCATTAGCAGGAAACAAAGAATATTAATACGGCATATCTTTTTATGAAACACAATCAGTACATGCACAGTTTAAAACACAAAAAAAACCACATCAACGTAATAAAACAGTCGTCTTTAACTGATTTGTTACTACAGGAACATTATTTTTTACTTTACTTTAACAAGATGAACGTGTCTACCGAAATATTAGAATTATATGAATATGCAAAAACTCCTAAAAAAGTAAAATAAATGTATATAGAACATATAAACGATACTGTGAAACGGTTAAAAAAGATTAAAATGAATGTATTGCAATACAATTGAATGTATCATATTTTTTTCAAACCGACCCGTCAGATATTCATGCTTGCATATGTGTCTTTAATAAGGCTTATTATTTTTCCTGGTAAAATAATAAATAGGTGTCAGAGGAAAGACTTGTACTCGAGGGGTCATATTAAAATGTTCGGATTATTTTTGTGGACTATTGAAATGTACCCGTACATTATCAGGTAACCAAAATACAGCTCAGCTTCTCAGTTTAGTTGACTTTCAAAGAAAATTTAGATAAACCTGAGAAAAAAAGATTTGTTTTAATATTTCATAAGTTTATAGCATTTATTCGTCAATTTTTTTAACTTTAAAATCCGGAAAATTAGTACACACGAAAAAAAAAACTTTAATAAAAAATGAAACGTTTTAACAAAAAAAAAAAATTAAAGAAATTAGAAATTACAAGTATCCTTTTATATTTTAAAAATAGTTTGTTCAAATCTTAGTTCTCACTGCAAAACTCCAAGCATTGAACTATCATCTAGTTAGATATGAAAAACATAATACCAATTGGAATTAAAAGTGTCGCTGCTCGAAAATGAATCAAAATAAACTCATACAGTCCTACATTTATTGTGTTTTTGTATTATATAGACTTTTTCAACTGATTAACTTAGTTTTATTTTATCTTGCGCTGTAAGATCATTATCCCGTGTTTCACCCGTCGAATACTTTGTTTTTCTTTAGAAGCATATATTTACAATAAAAAGTTTAAAAGCAAAATGTAATACGCTTGTGTTTTGTGTTGCCTTGTCAGTTTTACAGTTGACGATTTATCTCTAAACTTTTATCTCAAACGATTATATATATATTAAAGAGGCAAGTGCAATTTGAGGGATCAAAGTACCAATTTAACCTCTGTTTTTAACTTAAGTACTTAACATATCTCTGCAGATTATAATGTATTTATAGCACACGCACGCATACGTCAATGTGTTATTTATATGTTGATACGGTAGGTATATTTGTAAATCTCTTTGATTTCGAGACCAATTTGTCAATGATTGTTATGGTACATAATAATGTCCTGCAGTTAATATATCGAAATGCCTTTTTTGATAGAAATGGTAATTGGTTGGTACATTTATTAAGACTTATGTTATTGAAATAGATACTTTTGTCAATGAATATGGAATAGGAATGAAGGGTTTAATTCATTTTTCTTTTGTTTTAGTATAAGATACACCTTGATTTCGTTATATTTGAAAATAATATATCGAGGGCGTATTACCAAGTCTGTCATATATTTTGTTAACGATGCGAATAAAGACAATCGAATCAATACACTATCATCTCGTCTTTCATTGAAAAATTACTGACATATAGACTTTTAAGAGTATGCCTAATATCGTTGCTTTTACAAAAAGAGAACATTGAATGTAAGTATCTATAACCATTTCATATAACAGGTATTCTTCATCAGTTTGATTATGATGTCAAATGACGTACTGATGTATAATAGCCATAGGCGGATACAGGGGGTCTGGGGGCCCTGAGGGGCCCGGTCCACCCCTTTCGTGGAGAAAATTTGGTTGATTATATAGGGAATCGTTGAAGCATGACTGGAATGCCCCCTCCCCCTTAGGAAAAGTTCTGGATCCGCCACTGATTACCCTGCCACGTGCTTGTTCTCTCTGTGATTTTGTTAAGTGAATTTCTAATTCTATTCATCCGATGAGTTAATAAAAAATAAATAAGGATAATTGATGTTGTATGATTGAAAACGAGACCAACTATCAAACAGTGTTTAAATGTAGTGGATGTAAGCAACTATAGGCAACCGTAAAGTCTTTAACCATTAGAAAATCCTCAACCATATGGTCGCCTTTTTAAAAAAATCAAACTGATTTGATATACAGTTCGTTCATATTTTGTAATGTTACACCACTTTCCAGGTTAATAGGGGAGGGTTTGGAGCCTTCAAGGTTATTTAACCCCGTCACACTTTGTAAGTACCTGGTTCAAGTTTATTTGTGTGTTATTTGGTATCTTATTACGACTATTTAAATCCATGTTTAATTTTGAAAACAATTCTACTTTTGGTTTTCTGTTTGTGGAAATGTCATATTATTTACTGCATTTTCCATTGTATTTAAGAAAATAAAACAGTAAATAAAGTTCATTTGTCTCCCTTATTTTGAAAATCAGTTTAAAAATATAGTTATCTCCCATATGAAATTTACCGTGTTAGTCTAAGGGAGACAACTTTAATTTTCCTAAAAAATTACGGAATACCATAATATTATGGAGTTCGCTAAGTGCCCCGACTGTAATATGCAAACAACAAATTACGCGCAACAGTACGATCATCTTATTTGTTTTTTTTTTGTTCCTCTGTTGTGAATGTTCTTTCATGTGTTTTTGCAGTACTTTTGTCACATATTGTTGTCATGTCATCCCCATAAAACAGGAGATTTGGCTACTCATATATTGAACATTGTCGATATCAACCCTTACAAGAAGAAAGCAGGATGAAAGAGAAATTTCGAATGAAAGTCTTATTATATATGTAGTTAAATTTTAATATTGTTGAAAGTTCGCTTGTACATGAATGGGTTTTGTCAAAAATCCAAATGAATAAAAATACGCGTTATGTTTAGTCTCATTAATGTTTGATTAAATATTGATACTATCAAACCTTAAAACTTATTTTAGGGTTTAATTTTTTTAGCTTTAGACATAGTTTTTAAAATTTTAAATAAAAAGGGGATTATTGATATATTTTAACTTTGATGAGCATTCCAAAAATGACAGAAAAACATCGTGAAGTGTAACACCATGTACAAGGACCGTTATAAGGTTTCACGGATCCAAATTTTACAAACATAATTCTATTATTACACGACGGGTGTCATGTAGAGCAGGATTTGCTCAATATTCCGGCCTAACAGAGATCACCACCCGTTTTTGGTGGGGTTCGTGTTGCTTAGTATAAAGATTTCTATGTTGTGTATTGTATTCTATTGATTGTCTGTCCGTCTTTTTTTCTTTTTTAGCCATGGCATTGTCAGTTTATTTTCGATCTATGAGTGTGACTGTCCCTCTCATATCTGTTGGCCCTCTCTTAAAGACGGTAACATTCAAAAGCTATTACAAAATATTTTAAAATTCCAAATTTAACACAAAAAAAAAGACACCGTAGATGTCGAAAACCAAAGTGTAATAATAGTTGCGCCTTCTTCATGATCCTAAACAAGACATTTTAGAACTTAACTTACACAAGGCATCGGCTATTGCGTTTGTATTTAATGTATGAACAATTTTTCTTAAAAATGTGTTCTAAATATGAACAAATGACTATCTAAGTTTAAATAGCAAGCGAGTTATTGTTGGGCTTCGTGTTGCTAATTGTTTTTTTTTGTTTTTTTGTTGAGTTTCGTGAAATTTTGTTTTTGCCATTGCTTTAAAACTACTAAGCGTTTGAATATCCTTTTTCGATTATTTTAAATCCCCTTGTCAAATTTGATCTGCATCAATGTGAACTCATCAGCTTGGTAGCGTTAAATCAATTGTGTATTATTAGTTATTGATTATGGTTTTTACTGATTAATTTTCGTATGGTAATAATATTTCATTAAAACAGCTGTCTCTAAGGATTTACCCTTTTTCCGAACGTTCACTTTATAGCAAACGTGACAATTTACCCTTTTTCCGAACGTTCACTTTATAGCCCACGTAACAACTTACCCTTTTTTCCGAACGTTCACTGTATAGCCCACGTGACAATTTACCATTTCACGTGATTCTCATTAGGCATTAATTATTTATTTTATACTTAATTGCTTAATTGTACTTTCAGTTGAACAAAAAAGCTCCAATAATTTGACGGCGACGGTTAGTATTTGCAATATTTTAAATTATCCATGTTATAATGATCCTTACATTTCTTATTATTTATTACAAATAAAGAGTTTGTAATAATAAAACTGTAATTTTCAAAATCATAAAAAACACCAATTTCTTTTAAGAACCATTTATCATAATGAAATTAAATTTCCAATGTTCAATTCATGACATTAATGAGTAAGAGACAATAATCTTTGGGACCTATAGTTGACAAGCCTTTTTTTTTTAGCTATATGACTATAAGTATCGGTATATAGATGGGACCTGGCAGAGTTTTTTTTTTAGCTATGTCGTTGTCTGTTTATTTCCGATGTATATTTACTACATATGAGTTTGTATATACCTCTGGTAAATTTCGCCCCTCGTTAAGTTGTATTTTAGTTATTTATGCCGTTGGATTACTGTCTAATGAACATATATCCTACGTCTCCTTGTATATATATGTATTCTTGTTATTTGTGCCGTTTGATTACTGTCTTATGAACATATATCCTACATCTCCTTTTATATATATGTATTCTTGTTATTTGTGCCGGTGGATTACTGTCTTATGAACATATATCCTACATCTCCTCTCATCTACATGTATTCTTGTTATTTATGCCGTTGGATTACTGTCTTATGAACATATATCCTACATCTCCTTTCGTCTATATGAATTCTTGTTATTTATGCCGTTGGATTACTGTCTTATGAACATATATCCTACATATCCTTTTATATATATGTATTCTTGTTATTTGTGCCGGTGGATTACTGTCTAATGAACATATATCCTACATCTCCTTTCATCTATATGTATTCTTGTTATTTGTGCCGTTGAATTACTGTCTAATGAACATATATCCTACATCTCCTTTTATATATATGTATTCTTGTTATTTGTGCCGTTGGATTACTGTCTAATGAATATATGTCCTACATCTCCTTTTATATATAAGTATTCTTGTTATTTGTGCCGGTGGATTACTGTCTAATGAACATATATCCTACATCTCCTTTCATCTATATGTATTCTTGTAATTTGTGCCGTTGGATTACTGTCTAATGAACATATGTCCTACATCTCCTTTTATATATATGTATTCTTGTTATTTGTGCCGTTGGATTACTGTCTAATTAACATATATCCTACATCTCCTTTTATATATATGTATTCTTGTTATTTGTGCCGTTGGATTACTGTCTAATTAACATATATCCTACATCTCCTTTTATATATATGTATTCTTGTTATTTGTGCCGTTGGATTACTGTCTTATGAACATATATCCTACTTCTCCTTTTATATATATGTATTCTTGTTATTTGTGCCGTTGGATTACTGTCTAATAAACATATATCCTACATCTCCTTTTATATATATGTATTCTTGTTATTTGTGCCGTTGGATTACTGTCTAATAAACATATATCCTACATCTCCTTTTATATATATGTATTCTTGTTATTTGTGCCGTTTGATTACTGTCTAATGAACATATATCCTACATCTCCTTTTAAATATAAATATTCTTGTTATTTGTGCCGTTGGATTACTGTCTAATGAACATATATCCTACATCTCCTTTTATATATATGCATTCTTGTTATTTGTGCCGTTGGATTACTGTCTAATGAACATATATCATACATCTCCTCTCATCTATATGTATTCTTGTTATTTGTGCCGTTGGATTACTGTCTAATGAACATATATCCTACTTCTCCTTTCATCTATATGTATTCTTGTTATTTGTGCCGTTGGATTACTGTCTAATGAACATATATCCTACTTCTCCTTTCATCTATATGTATTCTTGTTATTTGTGCCGTTGGATAACTGTCTAATGAACATTTATCCTACTTCTCCTTTTATCTATATGTATTCTTGTTATTTGTGCCGTTGGATTACTGTCTAATGAACATATATCCTACTTCTCTTTTCATCTATATGTATTCTTGTTATTGGTGCCGTTTGATTATTTTCTAATGAATATATATCATACATCTCCTTTCATCTTTATGTATTCTTGTTATTTGTGCCGTTGGATTACTGTCTAATGAACATATATCCTACATTTCCTCTCATCTATATGTATTCTTGTTATTTGTGCCGTTGGATTACTGTCTAATGAACGTATATCCTACTTGTCTTTTCATCTATATGTATTCTTGTTATTTGTGCGGTTGGATTACTGTCTAATGAACATATATCCTACTTCTCCTTTCATCTATATGTATTCTTGTTATTTATGCCGTTGGATTACTGTCTAATGAACATATATCATACATCTCCTTTCATCTATATGTATTCTTGTTATTTATGTCGTTGGATTACTGTCTAATGAACATATATCCTACATCTCCTTTCATCTATATGTATTCTTGTATTTTGTGCCGTTGGATTACTGTCTTATGAACATATATCATATATCTCCTTTCATCTATATGTATTCTTGTTATTTATGCCGTTTAATTACTGTCTAATGAACATATATCCTACATCTCCTTTTATATATATGTATTCTTGTTATTTGTGCCGTTGGATTACTGTCTAATGAACATATATCTACATCTCCTTTTATATATATGTATTCTTGTTGTTTGTGCCGTTTGATTACTGTCTAATGAACATATATCCTACATCTCCTTTTATATATATGTATTGTTGTTATTTGTGCCGTTGGATTACTGTCTAATGAACATATATCCTACTTCTCTTTTCATCTATATGTATTCTTGTTATTTGTGCCGTTTGAATATTGTCTAATGAACATATATCATACATCTCCTTTCATCTATATGTATTCTTGTTATTTGTGCCGTTGGATTACTGTCTAATGAATATATATCCTACTTCTCCTTTCATCTATATATGTTTTTTTGTTATTTATGTCGTTTGATTACTGTCTAATGAACATATATCATACATCTCCTTTCATCTATATGTATTCTTGTTATTTGTGCCGTTGGATTACTGTCTAATGAACATATATCCTACTTCTCCTTTCATCTATATGTATTCTTGTTATTTGTGCAATTGGATTACAGTCTTATGAACATATATTCTTCATTTCCTTTCATCTATATGTATTCTTGTTATTTATGCCGTTTGATTACTGTCTAATGAACATATATCCTACATCTCCTTTTATATATATATGTATTCTTTTTATTTGTGCCGGTGGATTACTGTCTAATGAACATATATCCTACTTCTCCTTTCATCTATATGTATTCTTGTTATTTGTGCCGTCTGATTACTGTCTTATGAACATATATCCTACTTCTCCTTGTATATATATGTATTCTTGGTATTTGTGCCGTTGGATTACTGTCTAATGAACATATATCCTACATCTCCTTTTATATATATATGTATTCTTGTTATTTATGCCGTTGGACTACTGTCTAATGAACATATATCTACATCTCCTTTTATATATATGTATTCTTGTTATTTGTGCCGTTTGATTACTGTCTAATGAACATATATCATACATCTCCTCTCATCTATATGTATTCTTGTTATTTGTGCCGTTGGATTACTGTCTAATGAACATATATCCTACATCTACTTTTATATATATGTATTGTTGTTATTTGTGCCGTTGGATTACTGTCTAATGAACATATATCCTACATCTACTTTTATGTATATGTATTGTTGTTATTTGTGCCGTTGGATTACTGTCTAATGAACATATATCCTACTTCTCCTTTCATCTATATGTATTCTTGTTATTTGTGCCGTTGGATTACTGTCTAATGAACAAATATCCTACTTCTCTTTTCATCTATATGTATTCTTGTTATTTGTGCCGTTTGATTATTGTCTAATGAACATATATCATACATCTCCTTTCATCTATATGTATTCTTGTTATTTGTGCCGTTGGATTACTGTCTAATGAACTTATATCCTACATTTTCTCTCATCTATATGTATTCTTGTTATTTGTTCCGTTGGATTACTGTCTAATGAACATATATCCTACTTGTCTTTTCATTTATATGCATTCTTGTTATTTGTGCCGTTGGATTACTGTCTAATGAACATATATCCTACTTCTCCTTTCATCTATATGTATTCTAGTTATTTATGCCGTTGGATTACTGTCTAATGAACATATATCATACATCTCCTTTCATCTATATGTATTCTTGTTATTTAAGTCGTTGGATTACTGTCTAATGAACATATATCCTACATCTCCTTTCATCTATATGTATTCTTGTATTTTGTGCCGTTGGATTACTGTCTTATGAACATATATCATATATCTCCTTTCATCTATATGTATTCTTGTTATTTATGCCGTTTGATTACTGTCTAATGAACATATATCCTACATCTCCTTTTATATATATGTATTCTTGTTATTTATGCCGTTTGATTACTGTCTAATGAACATATATTCTACTTCTCCTTTCATCTATATGTATTCTTGTTATTTGTGCCGTTGTATTACTGTCTAATGAACATATATCCTACATCTTCTTTTATATATATGTATTCTTGTTATTTATGCCGTTTGATTACTGTCTAATGAACATATATCCTACATTTCCTTTTATATATATACGTATTCTTGTTATTTATGCCGTTTGATTACTGTCTAATGAACATATATTCTACTTCTCCTTTCATCTATATGTATTCTTGTTATTTGTGCCGTTTGATTACTGTCTAATGAACATATGTCCTACATCTCCTTTTATATATATGTATTCTTGTTATTTATGCCGTTTGATTACTGTCTAATGAACATATATTCTACTTCTCCTTTCATCTATATGTATTCTTGTTATTTGAACCGTTGGATAACTGTCTAATGAACATATATCATACATTTCCTCTTATATATATGTATTCTTGTTATTTGAACCGTTGGATTACTGTCTAATAAATAAATTTGGTGCATTTACTGTCTTCTGATTGGTTAAAAGTATGAGTTTTATTTTCAATGTTGTCAATTCTTATGGCGACACGCCCACTCTGACGTTGTGTATTCATACGCCAACATGTGTGTACGGTTGTTATTTTAAATATAGATAATATAAAAAGTTTTTTGAGCCTTATTTTTGATAGAAATTTATTTATAATGAATGGCAATAATTTATTTTGAATTTATTGACCCATAAAATTAATTTTTGACTATTCATATTTTACATAATCCGCTTCGCGGATTATTCAATGTGAAGAGTCAAAAATTAATTTTATGGGTCAATAAATTCAAAATAAATAATAGCCATTCATTAAATGAACATATATCATACATTTCCTTTTATATATATGCATTCTTGTTATTTGTGCCGTTGGATTACTGTCTAATGAACATATATCCTACATCTCCTTTTATATATATGTATTCTTGTTATTTATGTAGTTTGATTACTGTCTAATGAACATATATCCTACATCTCCTTTTATATATATGCATTCTTGTTATTTGTGCCGTTGGATTACTGTCTAATGAACATATATCCTACATCTCCTTTTATTTATATGTATTCTTGTTATTTGTGCCGTTGGATTACTGTCTAATGAACATATATCCTACATCTCCTTTCATCTATATGTATTCTTGTTATTTGTGCCGTTGGATTACTGCCTAATAAACATATATCCTACATCTCCTTTTATATATATGTATTCTTGTTATTTCTGCCGTTGGATTAATGTCTAATGAACATATATCTATATCTCCTTTTATATATATGTATTCTTGTTATTTATGCCGTTTGATTACTGTCTAATGAACATATATTCTACTTCTCCTTTCATCTATATGTATTATTGTTATTTGTGCCGCTTGGTTACTGTCTAATGAACATATATCCTACATCTCCTTTTATATATATGTCTTCTTGTTATTTGTGCCGTTGGATTACTGTCTTATGAACATATATCCTATATCTTCTTTATATATATGTATTATTGTTATTTGTGCCGTTTGATTACTGTCTAATGAACATATATCCTACTTCTCCTTTCATCTATATGTATTCTTGTTATTTGTGCCGTTGGATTACTGTCTAATGAACATATATCCTACTTCTCTTTTCATCTATATGTATTCTTGTTATTTGTGCCGTTTGAATATTGTCTAATGAACATATATCATACATCTCCTTTCATCTATATGTATTCTTGTTATTTGTGCCGTTGGATTACTGTCTAATGAATATATATCCTACTTCTCCTTTCATCTATATGTATTTTTGTTATTTATGTCGTTTGATTACTGTCTAATGAACATATATCATACATCTCCTTTCATCTATATGTATTCTTGTTATTTGTGCCGTTGGATTACTGTCTAATGAACATATATCCTACTTCTCCTTTCATCTATATGTATTCTTGTTATTTGTGCAATTGGATTACTGTCTTATGAACATATATTCTTCATTTCCTTTCATCTATATGTATTCTTGTTATTTATGCCGTTTGATCACTGTCTAATGAACATATATCCTACATCTCCTTTTATATATATATGTATTTTTTTTATTTGTGCCGGTGGATTACTGTCTAATGAACATATATCCTACTTCTCCTTTCATCTATATGTATTCTTGTTATTTGTGCCGTTTGATTACTGTCTTATGAACATATATCCTACTTCTCCTTGTATATATATGTATTCTTGGTATTTGTGCCGTTGGATTACTGTCTAATGAACATATATCCTACATCTCCTTTTATATATATATGTATTCTTGTTTTATATGCCGTTGGACTACTGTCTAATGAACATATATCTACATCTCCTTTCATATATATGTATTCTTGTTATTTGTGCCGTTTGATTACTGTCTAATGAACATATATCATACATCTCCTCTCATCTATATGTGTTCTTGTTATTTGTGCCGTTGGATTACTGTCTAATGAACATATATCCTACTTCTCCTTTCATCTATATGTATTCTTGTTATTTGTGCCGTTGGATTACTGTCTAATGAACATATATCCTACTTCTCCTTTTATCTATATGTATTCTTGCTATTTGTGCCGTTGGATTACTATCTAATGAACATATATCCTACTTCTCTTTTCATCTATATGTATTCTTGTTATTTGTGCCGTTTGATTACTGTCTAATGAACATATATCCTACATCTCCTTTTATATATATATGTATTTTTTTTATTTGTGCCGGTGGATTACTGTCTAATGAACATATATCCTACTTCTCCTTTCATCTATATGTATTCTTGTTATTTGTGCCGTTTGATTACTGTCTTATGAACATATATCCTACTTCTCCTTGTATATATATGTATTCTTGGTATTTGTGCCGTTGGATTACTGTCTAATGAACATATATCCTACATCTCCTTTTATATATATATGTATTCTTGTTTTATATGCCGTTGGACTACTGTCTAATGAACATATATCTACATCTCCTTTTATATATATGTATTCTTGTTATTTGTGCCGTTTGATTACTGTCTAATGAACATATATCATACATCTCCTCTCATCTATATGTGTTCTTGTTATTTGTGCCGTTGGATTACTGTCTAATGAATATATATCCTACTTCTCCTTTCATCTATATGTATTCTTGTTATTTGTGCCGTTGGATTACTGTCTAATGAACATATATCCTACTTCTCCTTTTATCTATATGTATTCTTGTTATTTGTGCCGTTGGATTACTATCTAATGAACATATATCCTACTTCTCTTTTCATCTATATGTATTCTTGTTATTTGTGCCGTTTGATTATTGTCTAATGAACATATATCCTACATCTCCTTTTATATATATGCATTCTTGTTATTTGTGCCGTTGGATTACTGTCTAATGAACATATATCCTACTTCTCCTTTCATCTATATGTATTCTTGTTATTGATGTCGTTTTATTACTGTCTAATGAACATATATCATACATCTCCTTTCATCTATACGTATTCTTGTTATTTATGTCGTTTGATTACTGTCTAATGAACATATATCCTACATCTCCTTTTATATATATGTATTGTTGTTATTTGTGCCTTTGGATTACTGTCTAATGAACATATATCCTACATCTCCTTTTATGTATATGTATTCTTGTTATTTGTGCCGTTTGATTACTGTCTAATGAACATATATCATACATCTCCTCTCATCTATATGTATTCTTGTTATTTGTGCCGTTGGATTACTGTCTAATGAACATATATCCTACTTCTCCTTTCATCTATATGTATTCTTGTTATTTGTGCCGTTTGATTACTGTCTAATGAACATATATCCTACTTCTCCTTTTATCTATATGTATTCTTGTTATTTGTGCCGTTGGATTACTGTCTAATGAACATATATCCTACTTCTCTTTTCATCTATATGTATTCTTGTTATTTGTGCCGTTTGATTATTGTCTAATGAACATATATCATACATCTCCTTTTATATATATGCATTCTTGTTATTTGTGCCGTTGGATTACTGTCTAATGAACATATATCCTACTTCTCCTTTCATCTATATGTATTCTTGTTATTGATGTCGTTTTATTACTGTCTAATGAACATATATCATACATCTCCTTTCATCTATATGTATTCTTGTTATTTATGTCGTTTGATTACTGTCTAATGAACATATATCCTACTTCTCCTTTCCTCTATATGTGTTCTTGCTATTTATGTCGTTTGATTTCTGTCTAACGAACATATATCCTACTTCTCCTTTCATCTATATGTATTCTTCTTATTTATGTGGTTTGATTACTGTCTAATGAACATATATCATACATCTCCTTTCATATATATGTATTCTTGTTATTTGTGCCGGTGGATTACTGTCTAATGAACATATATCTACATCTCCTTTTATATATATATGTATTCTTGTTATTTGTGCCGTTGTATTACTGTTTAATGAACATATATCCTACATCTCCTTTTATATATATGTATTCTTGTTATTTGTGCCGTTGTATTACTGTATAATGAACATATACATGATATATCCTACATCTCCTTTTATATATATGTATTCTTGTTATTTGTGCCGGTGGATTACTGTCTAATGAACATCTATTCTACATCTCCTTTCATCTATATGTATTCTTGTTATTTGTGCAGTTTGATTATTGTCTAATGAACATATATCATACATCTCCCCTCATCTATATGCATTCTTGTTATTTGTGCCGTTGGATTACTGTTTTATGAACATATATCATACATCTCCTTTTATATATATGTATTTTTGTTATTTGTGCCGGTGGATTACTGTCTAATGAACATATATTCTACATCTTTTTTCATGTATATGTATTCTTGTTATTTGTGCAGTTTGATTATTCTCTAATGAACATATATCATACATCTCCTTTTATCTATATGTATTCTTGTTATATGTGCCGTTGGATTACTGTTTAATGAACATATATCCTACATCTCCTTTTATATATATGTATTCTTGTTATTTGTGCCGTTGGATTACTGTCTTATGAACATATATCCTACATCTCCTTTCATCTATATGCATTCTTGTTATGTGTGCCGTTGGATTACTGTTTTATGAACATATATCCTACATCTCCTTTTATATATATGTATTCTTGTTATTTGTGCAGTTTGATTATTGTCTAATGAACATATATCATACATTTCCTTTCATCTATATGCATTCTTGTTATTTATGCCGTTGGATTACTGTCTTATGAACATATATCCTACATCTTCTTTTATATATATGTATTCTTGTTATTTGTGCCGTTGGATTACTGTCTAATGAACATATATCCTACATCTCCTTTCATCTATATGTATTCTTGTTATTTGTGCCGTTGGATTACTGTCTAATGAACATATATCCTACTTGTCTTTTCATCTATATGTATTCTTGTTATTTGTGCCGTTTGATTATTGTCTAATGAATATATATCATACATCTCCTTTCATCCATATGTATTCTTGTTATTTGTGCCGCTGGATTACTGTCTAATGAACATATATCCTACTTCTCCTTTCATCCATATGTATTCTTGTTATTTGTGCCGTTGGATTACTGTCTAATGAACATATATCCTACTTCTCCTTTCATCTATATATATTCTTGTTATTTGTGCCGTTGGATTACTGTCTAATGAACATATATCCTACATCTCCTTTCATCTATATGTATTCTTGTTATTTATGTCGTTTTATTACTGTCTAATGAACATATATCATACATCTCCTTTCATCTATATGTATTCTTGTTATTTATGTCGTTTGATTACTGTCTAATGAACATATATCCTACTTCTCCTTTCATCTATATGTATTCTTGTTATTTATGTCGTTGGATTACTGTCTAATGAACATATATCCTACTTCTCCTTTCATCTATATGTATTCTTGTTATTTATGTCGTTTGATTACTGTCTAATGAACATATATCCTACTTCTCCTTTCATCTATATGTATTCTTGTTATTTATGTCGTTTGATTACTGTCTAATGAACATATATCTACATCTCCTTTTATATATATGTATTCTTGTTATTTGTGCCGTTGGATTACTGTCTAATGAACATATATCCTACATCTCCTTTTATATATATGTATTCTTGTTATTTGTGCCGTTGGATTACTGTCTAATGAACATATATCCTACATCTCCTTTTATATATATGTATTCTTGTTATTTGTGCCGGTGGATTACTGTCCAATGAACACATATTCTACATCTACTTTCATCTATATGTATTCTTGTTATTTGTACAGTTTGATTATGGTCTAATGAACATATATCATACATCTCCTTTCATCTATATGCATTCTTGTTATGTGTGCCGTTGGATTACTGTCTTATGAACATATATCCTACATCTCCTTTTATATATATGTATTGTTGTTATATGTGCCGTTGGATTACTGTTTAATGAACATATATCCTACATCTCCTTTCATCTATATGTATTCTTGTTATTTGTGCCGTTTGATTATTGTCTAATGAATATATATCATACATCTCCTTTCATCCATATGTATTCTTGTTATTTGTGCCGCTGGATTTCTGTCTAATGAACATATATCCTACATCTCCTTTCATCTATATGCATTCTTGTTATGTGTGCCGTTGGATTACTGTCTTATGAACATATATCCTACATCTCCTTTTATATATATGTATTCTTGTTATTTGTGCCGTTGGATTTTTGTCTAATCAACATATATCCTACATCTCCTTTTATATATATGTATTGTTGTTATTTGTGCCGTTGGATTACTGTTTAATGAACATATATCCTACATCTCCTTTTATATATATGTATTTTGGTTATTTGTGCCGTTGGATTACTGTCTAATGAACATATATCCTACATCTCCTTATATATATATATGTATTCTTGTTATTTGTGCCGTTAGATTACTGTCTTATGAACATATATCCTACTTCTCCTTTCATCTATATGTATTCTTGTTATTTGTGCCGTTGGATTACTGTCTAATGAACATATATCCTACTTCTCCTTTCATCTATATGTATTCTTGTTATTTGTGCCGTTGGATTATTGTCTAATGAACATTTATCCTACATCTCCTTTTATATATATGTATTCTTGTTATTTGTTCCGTTGGATTACTGTCTAATGAACATATATCCTACATCTCCTTTTATATATATGTATTCTTGTTATTTGTGCCGTTGGATTACTGTCTAATGAACATATCTCCTATATCTCCTTTTATCTATATGTATTCTTGTTATTTGTGCCGGTGGATTACTGTCTAATGAACATATATCCTACATCTCCTTTCATCTATATGTATTCTTGTTATTTGTGCCGTTGGATTACTGTCTAATGAACATATATCCTACTTCTCTTTTCATCTATATGTATTCTTGTTATTTGTGCCGGTGGATTACTGTCTTATGAACATATATCCTACATCTCCTTTCATCTATATGTATTCTTGAAACTATCAGCACCGTGAAAGAAAACAACATTTCAAATTTGATTTAATAAATAATTCTATTTCTAACAATGAGTATTTGTACAAGATTAGACGTGGCAGAGTATAATTGTTCATACAGATAGCCTTGTAAACTTTAATCAATGTCATGATAATGTTTCATTGAAATAAATTCAATGTAATGTTGATCATTGTACAACGTCACTAAACACCATACACTTCAACTTCAGTAAGGTGAAAGAAAGTAGGTTCATCGTTTACACTCGTTAATTTTACTATTTGTCCTTCCGGTAATGTGTTACACATTGTAACTATTACCTGTCCACCAACAGCTGGACCAATGAACTGACCGCATAGCTCCATGTTATATGTGTCTAAGTTTTTGCCGACGTGAACAAGGATTTTTCTGAGTCGATCACCTTAAACAAAGAATGTTAAATGTTACTTAACTGAAAACAAAAATGTACTTGTTCTGTTCCAATAAATTTCATATTTTAAACATTTGTATAGATTAAATCTTAAAATGCAATTGCTGTTACAAACTAATACGCTGCTTGTGATTGACAATAGATAAATGAATAGAAAAAATAACACAGTTCCGAAAACCAAAACAGCTGTCTTTAATTTTATCTTTCATTCAATACATGCTGGTTATCTTTTCTTATAGATTTATATCAGTCTATGGAAGAAGCGTACTGATACAAACTTTTGTTATATCACATAGCGATATTGTCTAATATCAATTGTAAATATGCAGACATTCCATGCGGAAAATGTTGTTTTCGGCTTCGAAAAATTAAGAAAATACTGATTTTAAAAATTATTTTTCAAATAAAAACAATAATTGAGTCTAAATATACATCCATAAGTTAGTTAAAAGCAAAAGTTTATGTCCGTGTAAAGTTTGAAGTGCGGTGTATTTCTTATATACATAAATAAACAAATGCTATTATTGAAAATATCAATGCGATACTTTTCAAATATCATAGCAGTGTTTTTATTATATCAATGTTAGTACTTATTCGTATTAATATTAGGTTGCTGTTCACATATTTTTACAATTTTACCTATTATGTCTGTTTTGTTCACGCATCGTTGTAAATATAACATAATTTGATATGACTGTCATACACGTGAGAGGATTAGCGATATAAAACCAGGTTCAATCCATCATTTCCAAAATTTGAGAATGCCAGTACCAAGTCAGAAATATGAGTCGGTGTCCATTCGTTTGGTGTGTTTTATAAAAAATGGGAATCGTAGTTACAAATTTCTTGTTTTGGGTTACAATAATTCATATTTTGTGAAGAATCACACTGAATCTTCCAGAAAATATACTGAAGATGATATTATCAAAATGCTGGAATTTTTGATCGACAATATATTTGTTGAGTTTGGAGGATTTATATTTCAACAGACAGTCGGTATTCCAATGGGTACTAATTGTGCACCCCTGCTGGCTGATTTGTTTTTGTACTCGTATGAAGCAGAATTCATTCAGAACCTTCTAAAAGACAAAAAGAAAAAGCACCTTGCGAAATTCTTTAATGTTACTTTCCGATATATTGATGATGTTCTATCATTGAATAACCCATACTTCAGCCAATACTTACATCTCATATATCCAAGTGAACTCGAAATTAAGGATACTACTGATACTAGAAGGACTACTTCATACCTTGATCTTTTACTCAATATTGACGTAGATGGACGACTTCACACGAAAATCTATGATAAACGGGACGATTTCAACTTCCCAATTATCAATTTCTCATTTCTCAGCAGTAACATACCCTCTGCCCCTTCTTATGGTGTTTACATATCACAATTGATACGTTATACACGTACGTGTTCACACTATACGGACTTCATATACAGGAGTGTGCTCCTTACGCAGAAACTGCTCCAACAAAGTTATGAGGAGGACAGATTAAAATTGACACTCCGTAAATTTTATGGACACCATCACGAATTGGTGGATCCATACGATGTGTCTTTGACCAAACTAGCTAAGGACATTTTTACCACATGGTAGATTGTGGTTTGTCATTATGTCGTCTAATCTTTTAATTACCAAACGTGACTTATTCCCAATTGTGACTGTTTTCCTGAGTGTGAATTCTCATTACTATAAGACGTGTTACGGTACTTGTCTATCCCAAATTCATGTATTTAGTTTAAATGTTTAATGTTATATTCATAATTCTCATCGGATTTTGTCAAATGGGTTGACGTCTTTTCTATTATATTTATGTGGTATGGAAAGAAAAATTAATTACCGCCTTCATTTATTAGATATAATTTTGTTCAACGTAATCTGTACGATAATTTACGTTTGAAGTTGGATTCATAATAAACTGGACATCTATATATATATTATAGTTAATTGCTATTCATAAGTATTGCAATATGCATTGTGTTTAAATGTAATATCAGTATTAAGTTCTATTATAATCTTAAATCAATCCTTATTCTATCTTACTTTTGAAATATAGTTTTTCATATGTGACGTCATTGTTGGGCTGTTTCAGAAATTTCATAAATTCAAATGTGACGTAACTTTTCTGCCTTTTCACCATCGTATGTGACGTCATTTTTATGATTTATTGGGTTGAGGCCTAGACTGAGTCGGTGTGTCTATTCTGTGTTGGTCTTTGCATTATGTATTCGGGTTTTGTTTTATGTAATTAGTTAATACTTCAGTTTCATTGTGTATATCTTTTATATTCATTTGATAAAATTTACTGTTTGCAATAGCATTAATTGTTCTAAATAATAAGGATCTTACTATCCCAAGCATAAAAACAAAGCCGTATTTTACACAACCTTTTTCAACTTTTGATCTTCAGTGCTGTACAACTTTGTACTTTTTTTTCACTTTCGATCTTTTATATCTGGGCGTCACTGGTGAGTCTTGTGTGGACGAGGCGCGTTTTTGGCGTATTGAATTTTAAACCTGATGCTTTTTGTTATCTATTAATCATGTGTTTCTTTGTCTAATACGTTCTCCTATTTATTTGTATTGCAGTCCTGTAATATTATGTTGTCATTTCAATGTTATATTTAACATTGCCATTAAAGTGCGAGGTTTGGCATGCCACAAAACCAGGTTCAACCCACCATTTTTTTCCTTTAAAAATGTCCTGTACCAACTGAGGAATATGGCCATTGTTATATTATTGTTCGTTTCTGTGTGTGTTACATTTTAGTGTTGCGTCGTTTGTTTTCTCTTATTTTTGACTGTAAATTCACATTGCGATAAGGCCTGTCACGGTACTTGTCTATCCCAAATTCATGTATTTGGTTTTGATGTTATATTTGTTATTCTCGTGGGATTTTGTCTTATGCTTGGTCCGTTTCTGTGTGTGTTACATTTTAGTTTGTCTGATGCTTGGTCCGTTTCTGTGTGTGTTACATTTCAGTGTTGTGTCGGTGTTCTCCTCTTATATTTAATGTGTTTCCCTCGGTTTTAGTTTGTTACCCCGATTTAGTTTTTTGTCCATGGATTTATGAGTTTCGAACAGCGGTATACTACTGTTGCCTTTATTTATAATTTGATAAGGGACTTTCTGTTTTGAATTTTCCTCGCAGTTCAGTATTTTTTTATTACTTTTTAGTAGTATTGTATGTAAATAAGCAGTTTTAAGACCATTGCTTAAATTCAAATTGTTTCTGGTAACATCTTTCAAATTTTTTAAATGATTTTGGAAGCAAAACTGATGATATGTGGATGTTTCAAATCCGGTTATCCTGTCTGGATATTGCGGACTGGAAAAACCTATTTTACAGACCGGTGTCTGTTTGTCTTTTGGATTTCATTTTACTCCGACTGCGTTTGTATTGCTGGTACGGAGTATCAGGTCGTGCTGCTAGCATGGCCGCTTGTATTGCCTCTTTGGAATTTGCGTTGATGACAGGCGATGTGTGTGGTGGTGTGCGCAGCAGGTCTGGGTCGTCGATGTTAAACCCTTCATCGAAGTCGATCCTACTGTGCTTGCCTCTGTGGAGGTGTAGAATACCAGGCGATGGCAGGCTTTTTTGAGGTTGTAAGGACTGGTGACAATATCCCTATTGAATACAACCCCAACTGGTTCCCCTTTGTACTTAGTAGGTGTAAGTAAATGTCCAACTACGCTGTCTCTTGCCTCGGTTTGCGTGATGGTGGTATTTTGGATTTGAGTAGCAGGTACAACGGCTGTTTTGTTTGTAATTCACTGGTCGTAACGCTTGGCGTCCCTTCTCCTGGTGGATGGTGGTTTACCCTTTTTTAGGGCCGGCTTGGATTTACTGGAGGATGCCTCTTGTTCCTAAGCCTTGGTCCACGTCAATTGTAGTGTCACCTGGTCAGTACTTGCCGAGAACTTCCAGTCAGGTTCTTTACCAGACAACTTTATGGCTGCTATCAAAGCTTTCAATTCATCAGGGATAACCATGATGATTTGTCCAAAAAGTGAGCAGTGTTAAAGCTGTGATCAGTACGAGAACGGTTGAAGCAGAACTAATCAAATAAGGGGCTTATAAACAATGTCGTAATTAAATAGCTAAGTATCAAAATTATTGTTCACATATATAACATCTAGCAAATTTCATAATGAACGCATCGAAATAATATATATCCTACATTCTTCCAAAGCACGCATGGAAGACTTTCTTTATTGGTAACAATGAACCTAACTTGTGCCAAAATTGAATCATACTGTCCTCGTTCAGATTGATACGACACATCTGACCTGTACTTCAGAATCTCGTTTTCATACAAATTAGACCGTTGGTTTTCCTGTTTAAATGGTTTAATACTAGTAATTCTGGGGTCCTTTATAGCATGGTGTTCGCTGTGAGCCAAGGCTCCGTGTTTTAGGCCGTACTTTGATCGATAATGGTTTACTCTAAAGAAATTATTAGTTGTCCCATTCGAACTCATTCCCCATCTTCTTAAATCTATAAATCTTCCCCTTATAAATTACTGCTTTTTGAGTCCTCAAAAAAATCATTTGGTTGCTAAATCTTTATGTTAAGTTGGTCCGGTCAAAAAAGGTCAAATTTTATTACGTCTTAAGCTGTCAAACTGAATTTTACAACCCCTTAACACAAAATTGTCAATATTTTGCGGTAGAGCTTGTAGAAATTTCTATAATTTTGATATTATTTGTTCCACCAGTAGTACACTACACTGTTAAAATCTTTTTGTGATAGAGCATGTGCGAATTTTTTAAATTTGAAATTATTGTTTGAAAGAAATGCACTACGATATAACTGTGTTCTCGGGCCTAAAGGAAAAAGTTTATTTGCAAGGCCTCTGAAAATTGAATAAAATTGAGGGTGGAAAAATAGTAATATAGTACTGAACACCGGATGACCGCAAGTTCTTGTGGATGGTCTTAGAAAATAGCCATATATTACCTGAAAGTTAGGTTAATGTACCGAGATATATTCTGAGACAAGTTCAAGCGTAAATGGTGAATTATTGACAGGCAATTCAACCTCATCATAATAACTATTGCATTGTAGTGATACAAATCAGTATACTCTGGTTTGTTGTTCTATATTAATTTATATTCATATTTGTATATACCAGTAACATGTATTTATAATTTTCATCCCTTTGTATATCATTCTATGTTTCTATTTTCATAATAAAGAGCAGTGCAAATGCACGGTGGACACTTGTCTGTAATAAGTCGGGTTATCTAATCGATTAAATTTTAGTAGGCATTCATATTTTCCCACAAAACGTGTTGGAGATATTCTTCCGTGTGTGTTAACATATTTTTTCTGCTCCTGTGCATAGATATTAATGATTTTTTTTATTATATATGTACATTTCTAACGTCAAAAGACATTTACATCTTATTTATTTGTGTTCTAAAATTTTTTTTTAGAGTATTCATTGAAGAAATGAATTTATAACAAGCGATACGGATTGTTGTTTTGCACTAAGAAATGTCCCCGTATATATACGATCGGTTACCAGTCAAAAACGAAAGTCAAATCTCTGTGGCAACAATATATCGGAATGCCCTCACGGTCAACGCGATGTAAAATAGCGTCCAAGCGGCGAGCTGATTATGTTCATAGAGATATCGAATTACCAACGGGAAAAATCTTTGATATCCAACAAGAATTGTTTTCCTTCTAAATATGTATTGTACGGCTAATAAATCAAAGAAAACGTAATATGGATTAACAGTAACCGAAAGAACCTAAATCATATCAAAAGACAAATTAGTTTTTATTTTCACACACTGAATATAAACAATAAAATTAAAACAAGCATAATTGGCAATGTTTTGGTATAGTTGTGTTTATACATGTACATTATTTTCGTTAGGTTTTAGCCAATCAAATAGTGATTCATAGTATTTCTGTAAGTTATCAAAGGTACTTGGATTATAATTTAGTAGGGCAGACGCGCGATTCGTCTACATAAGACTCATCAGTGACGCTCTTATCAAATATCTATAAAGCCAAACAAGTACAAAGTTGAAGAGCATGGAGGATCCACAATTCCAAAAAGTTGTGCCAAATACGGCTAAGGTTATCTATGCCTGAGATAAGAAAATCCTTTTTTATTAAGGGTATTGTATAAATTCTTTTTCGTAATAACATTAACTATTGTTAATATTATTGATGGCCTAAGTGACATTCTTAAAACTTTGAAAACATATGCCTGCTCTTTACCTGCTGACGCTTCACTATTTTGTAAGCGCACTATTTAATGTTTCTGTTCTTCTTGATAACCAAATTTGTCACTTCCTCTGACATGTAACCCCAGATATATTCGGTTATTCCTTAAAGGTCCATGTTGGTGTTAAGCTCTAATGTATTCAAGTAGATGTACATCCTCAGGTCTTTGTTCTATGTGTTTTGCTTTTTAATTTAGCCTTTTTGAAGATTTTTAGAAAAAATATGAAATGAGACCCCAGCACAATTGATATCTAAAATATATAATTAAGTATTCCAATTAAAAAAACAAAGTGAGTTTTCCTTATATTTTTAATGGACCAAAGGCTGGATAGTTTTTAATTATATACTTTTTATTATTTTCAGAAAATATTTACTTATCTACCTTGCAATAATCCACAAACTGTTTATTCAAAAATGTATGTTACATATTTGTTTTTCGTTCATTTTTTTACATAAATAAGGCCGTTAGTTTTCTCGTTTCAATTGTTTTACATTGTCTTATCGGGGCCTTTTATAGCTGACTATGCGGTATGGGCTTTGCTAATTGTTGAAGGTCGTACGATGACCTATAGGTGTTAATGTCTGTGTCGTTTTGGTCTTTTGTGGATAGTTGTCTCATTGGCAATCATGCCACATCTTCTTTTTTATATGTATTAGTGAATTTCTAAAGCTTTAATACTTGATTATTCAAGAAATAATCATTTTTTATCTCTTTGTTTTCCGCATCTATAAGTTTCAGGCTGCTGAAATTGGTCAATTTCAAAGAAAAATACTGCATATTTCAGCATCTCCAAGCTGAATGTAATGGGAACCAGATGAACATTTTTTTATGGACTTCTTTCATAATATTCTATAAACACCAACAGTTTGAATTGAATCTGTTGACCCTCCTTGTGGACTGTTTTGCATGGTTTTATAGGAGACTGGGTGTTAAATCGTTCTTGCTGAAGGAAAATCACGAAAAGCGCTTCAGACGTCCAAAACATATTTTTCAGTTGCAATAACTCAGACACCTCTCCTATGAATAAATATTGTCCTTACCAGATGAACCAATCCGATTTCTACTAACTGCTTTCGATACCTGGTACACTTGTCAGAAATTGATTCACCAAAAAGATTCGAGTTATATAATAAAAGAGGGACAAAAGATACCAGAGGGACAGTCAAACTCATAAATTGAAAATAAACTAACAACGCCATGGCTACAAATGAAAAAGACGAGCAGACAAACAATAGTACACATGACACAACATAGAAAACTAAAGAATAAGCAACACGAATCCAACCAAAAACTAGGGGTGATATCAGGTGCTCCGGAATGGTAAGCAGATCCTGCTCCACATTTGGCACCCGTCGTGTTGCTTATGTGATAAAAAATCCGGTAAATAATCTAATTCGGTAGGTCACATTCAGGAAAGAGAAGGGGATTGTAGTTACGACGGAAGAAACATATCCGATAGCATTAGTGAAACGGTTATTTCATAACGGTCAACAACTCGTGATTGCGTCCGTAAAATTTACGAAGGGATGATTTCAACTTCACCATTTGGAACTCTTGGTTTAATAGCTTCCTTGTGAGCAGCAACCCTCTATCAAGAAAATCATGATAGGAAATGCAAGCACTGGAATATTGTATCAATTGGGAGATATATACCCGAATATAAAATAGTTATTATATAATAGTTATACTTACTACACAATCCATCCGATTTGTACTGTTCACTTTCAATACTTTGTACACTTGTCAAAGATTAACCCAACAGAAAGGTTCTAGTTATATAATAGTTATACTTACCACAACAACCTATCCGATTTTTTCTTACCGCTTTCAATACATTGTACCTTGTACACTTGTCCGATAATGACCCATCAGAAAGGTTCGAGTTGAATAATAGTTATACTTACTACAACAGTCCATCCGATTTGTACTGACCACTTTCAATACTTTGTACACTTGGCCGAGATTGACCCACCAGAAAGGTTCTAGTGCTTTTTGTGTATGAAACATGTTTCTTAGTCCTTTAATTCCATCAACCCCTGCTGCTGCATTGCATATGAATGTCTCTGGACATTGATAGTAAGTGCTCTGGCCAGTTTTTGTGATTTGAGACACAAGAGATCCTTCTCCTAAAACAATATTCAATACATATAATAACACTTGTTTGATTATATTTCAAGAGAGCTTAATTCTACGATTCACTACGTCGTTCAATTAGTAAATGATTACAGCCGTACATTTTTTCACTTTTTATCGACAATGCCAATGCATTAGTGTTACGTCTTTATTCAAGTTGCGTGCAGTTTAGTTATTCAACTAATTTACTCGGGATAAGATTTCTTTGCTACAATTTGTTTTATCTAATTCTCTATTTATTCCTTTCATGATTTGTAGATTATTTTTCATTAATCAACGTGTGGTTTCTTTTGTTCTCAGTTCTTCTTAGGGCAAAATTGGATTATGACGGCAACATTTCTTGCTTTTTTTTGAAAGGAGTAGGTTCAGTAAGACCCCTTTTTGGCCCCAAAATATAGCAGTTTTACAAAACTGTTAAAATGTAAACTTTTAGTTATTAATTGGACAGTAGAATGCTTCTGCTACATAAATATGGGCTGTTTTGACAATACAATGTACATATATCGGATACTAGCACCATTAAGTCATGCTAAATTACTGAAATCTTCACAATTCTAGCATTTTAGTTAAATTTTAGACGGTTTTCGTGTAAAACGGAAGTGGCCGCATTCGTGTTCATCCTTAATATTGAAATGCAAGTTGTATTTTATGATAATGCATAACATATATAAAAGTTGAGGATGAACACGGATGCGGCCACTTTCAATTTTGACAAAACCCGTCTGAAAAGTGACATTTTCCGGCATATTTGGTAGATTTTTCATATTTGAGGTTGACTCGGATCGATTTTAATGACTAATCCAGTTAAAATCTTTCACATTAACTAATTGAATCAAATGAAATAGACACTTAAGTGTTTAAAAAGTGGTCAAAATCTTTCGTCAGATGAACCTGAAATTTGAGGCCAAAATCGGTCCTTACCGGACCTACTCCTTTTTATTGTGACGTCATGTAAAAGAGCGACCATGTCCTATGACGTCACGTAAAAAGAAAATTTGACAAATGTATGCAGTTATTAATGCAAGTACTACTGTTAATGTTTCTCAGTTGGAAAAGGATAAATGTACATGATAATATGATTAAATGCTCAGTGAATACCCTATATCAATATTTACGAAACATGGCTTTTTTATTGCTTTATTCACCTTTAAGGGAAATGACAAAGCCATGACGATGAACAATGAACTGGTGCGGTCGCTAAGCTTTTTAATGCCTTACCACAAGTAAACAAAAATTTCCATAATCCGTTGTTGCGACAAACAGCAAAAAGTTTGCCACTCAATTTGAAGCCGTTGTCACACTTATACATCATGCCGTGTCCCAGGTCTCTAGAAAGTCCAAATGGTTCGTGCAGTAAAGCATTGGCTACATTTGGTCTTCTAATACAATCTAGGAATAAATTACTCTATTGTATAACGCAATGATTTCTTTATTTCAGGTACTTCACTAAGGCTTAGATTTTAATTTTAATTTTAATTGCGGAATCAATATCCTTTCGTATGTATATCATGATCCAAAAAATGATCAAAGGTACCAGGATTACAATTTAGTACGCCAGACAAAACAATTAAGGTGGTACCATACACCTTAACTAAAATTCATTTGACTCGTTTAATTTAAATAAAGGTTTAACAAAATATTCACTTGGACTCTTTAAAATAATATGGAAAAAAATTCTAACTTGTACCACACACTTTATCGGGAAAAATCATTGGATATAAAGCAGTTTGACAAGCACTAATTTTGATCATTGAGGACCTTAATACTTCCGTAGCGTAAAGCTTTAATTTCCGGTTCGCACTTTATCTTTATAACAGATCATGGCATTATACATTTCAATTTCTCATGCAGCATGTTGTACTACCATGGGACCTTTAACTAATTAGTCTAGCATCTACTTTTGAACAATTTTTATGCGACTGTCATACAAATGAGAGGTTTAGCAAACTAAAAAAAAAAGGTTTAATCCATTATTTTTTACATAAGCAAATACCTGTACGAAGTTGGGAATAAGTTATTCATTCGTTTCATGTTTCTGTGAAACATAATTGTATGGTAACCACGTGATGTATGTCTATTATTAGCTACTTACATGATATTTTACATGATATTCCTTTTCCCTCTAAAACACATTTGTATGGTAACCACGTGATGTATGTCTATTATTAGTTACTTACATGATATTTTACATGATATTCCTTCTCCTTCTAAAACACATTTGTATAATAACCACGTGATGTATGTCTATTATCTGCTACTTACATGTTATTTCACATGTCATTCCTTCTCCCTCTGAAACACAATTATATGGTAACCAAGTCATGGTACCCACGTGATGTCAGTTTATTATTAGATACTTACATGCTATTTCACGTGATATTCTGTCTCCCTTTGAAACACATTTGTATCCCTCTGCACATCTATGTGTAGCACATTTGCCAACCAGTTTCTGAAAGAGATAAGTCATTTAGAAATATTTCAAAATGCAAAGACTACGAGTATCAAAAGCCTTCTCAGAAAACTGTTTGAAAAGGAAGAATTTAGTCAAGAAACTGTGTAACATTTTCCTTTATTCGTCACAAGTCGACAGTAGTCTACCTTCTAGATAAGTAGTGTTGCACAATCGGCAATCGTCGGGTGACTCCGCTTCTCTACGGAATCGGCCGAGTTGTGATGAATGTAGAGTTGGAGCTTCACCCTAGGATCGCCTATGATAACCATACTACATCTGTGTTGTCGATATTGTGGTGTCAGACGAATATTGTTAATGAATTACGTATAATGTAAATGTGCATAATGGAAACAAAGAAATATAGGTATGTATATCTCATACAGGGGATTTTATGTTTTTAAATTAATACATATTAAAGACTATTAAGCTTTCAAAGATGTTTTACTGCTTCAATTTACATATCCTTACCAAAAAGTAAAATCACAAAAATACTGAACTTAGAGGAAAATCAATTCGGAATTCCATAATCACATGGCAAAATCAAATAACAAAACGCATCAAAAACGAATGGACAAGAACTGTCACATTCCTGACTTGGTACAGGCATTTTCAAATGTAGAAAAGGGTGGATTAAACCTGGTTTTATAGCGCTAACCCTCTCACTTTGATGACAATCTCATCAAATTCCGTTATATTTACATTGATGCGTTAACTAAACAGACACAATACATAAAATAGTCAGAATATGGGTACATCAGTCATCGTATTACAATTTTAAAAGGAACAATTTAACAGAATAGAAAAACATCTATATACAAACACATCCATTGATTTGTGTGTCTGACGTCAGAAAATGGTATACGTCACATAGATTTGTCAATCAATGTGCATACAAACAATTTTAAAATTTACCTAGGCAATGTTAGCATACAGGGTTAAAAATCAAAAGTATGTAAGAATAAATTGCAGAAATAGACCGAGATTTAAACTAGTCCAAAAGTTTTATATATAATTTATAAGAATCCACAAATAGTTAATTCCACTACGCGATTGAATGATTTTGATGTTTGTGGTTCAACGTATATTGTAATTCATAAAAAAAATATATCATAACGACATAAAATAGAACAATATCATACTGACGGGATCTTTTAAAGTACAGAGTCACGTTATAAGAACCAAAGAAATACAAAAAGTCGCATATACAAAACACACCACCAAAAAATGAAAGACAATACAAACACATTGACAAGATGTATAAGTATCGAGCCAAGTCTAACGGATATCACATAAAACCATTCAACAGTAAAAGTAATATTAATAATAGAACAAGGACCAATGAAAGAACCATAAAACACGTTGTTAAGATGATAAACAACATCAGTACTTAGAATCTATACATCAATACCATCGTGTATTATTTGTGAAGTTGATACGGAATATTTATCAACAAGGTCTTGGTACCTTCCGATGAACTTTTTTAGAAAAAGAACGAGACGTTCTCTGACATACCCCTGGTTCATCGGATCAACAAATTATGTCAAATCATATTAAAAGTGTCATATGTATTTAATATATACTATGGCTTCATTATTATTTGTTGGAAACCAATTTTCGTAGATTTGGTCAGTGTAGGTGAAACATGAAATTAAGTGTTTAAAGAATTGCAAAAGGCTATACATGTTTGCAGACTTTGACAAAACCACGTAATCAAATATTCACGGGAGTTTTCCTCAATCCACGAAAATTGGTTCCCGTGAAAATAAATGACACCACAGTAAGGTATAAATTGATGAGTTAACTTATAAAAATTGAATATAAAATGTTTATGCCTTTACCTTTGACCATGAAGATATGTTCGACGAAAAACATCCATGTTCTTGTACAAGTTCAATTTCCGAATTTACATTTCCATTTATATCGCACATTTTCCAGCTACGTCTGTAGCTTACGCTAGAACAAGTCGATGTTTTCATACATTCTTTCAGACACGTTAGAAAACTAACTTTCAGTAATCTACGGAGTGCCGCATGGCGATAACATTGTCCATAGATTATCTCCCCTGGGTTTGAGATTTCCGGTTTTTCACATTCGATATCATCAGCATCACAGACACCATCCAATGACCAAGTATAGATTGACATTACATTTTGTAAAAGACACAATAACGTCACTACATTCATTTCAAAGATTTTGTTTTAAATGTTATACGATCAAAACACACCAATTATTTTACAGGTTTTTGCGTCTGTGAAACGGACGAAATGAATAACCAGACTCTATAATAATTGCGATGCTTTTAAAATTAGATATTCAGAAGAATTACTATCAACCGTAAAATAGAAATCCAAGATGAAAGAAAAATATCTGATTAAAATTTGATAACATATGAAGTTAAATTTCAATATGTTTAAAGTTCGCTGGTGTGGGTTTTATCGATATCTCCAATTGTTTTAGTCACGGTTTGACATTGCAGATAGTTATCTGTCCTTTTACGTATTTAATATTTTAAATACTGTATTTATGTTCTGTTTTATCGAAACGGATCAATATAATGTTCATGATTTTGAAAGGGAAGTATGGCTAACTTGTTAATATGAAATAATATCAATGAATTCAATAAATAAATAAATAATATATAAAAGCTGCTTGTTATACAAATTGGAAATGGTAGTATTTTGTTTCCGACAACAGAATGAACAGTTTAGACAGTCAAAACTTTCGTAAAACACTATTACATTGACAAAATACGGTATGGGCTTTGCTCATTGTTGAAGGCCGTACGGTGACCTACAGCTATTAATTTCTGTGTCCTTAGGTCTCGTATACAGAGTTGTTCATTGGCAATCATACCACATCTTCTTTTTATATTAAACCAAACATTCCCAGTGATGAGTTTGAAATTATCCCTTCGTAAGTTTTACGGACGCCATCAGGATGTGGTTGACCGTTATGGAATGATAGCGGATATGTTCCACATGGCATAACTACAATCCTGTCTCTTTTCCCTAAAACGCAACCTATCGAGTTCAGCTTTTTACGGGGTTAGTTTCAACATGAGATACACGACGGCAGCTACTTGTGGAATGTAGGATCGTTTCACCATCTCGCAGCATCTGATATCACCCTCAAGTTTTCCTGACGTTCGAGTCGCTCATATTTGTTTGCATTTTGTGGTAAGTTTGATTTTGAAAGAATACATTGTTGGGAAAGCGGACGTAATTGTGGTTACGACAATAGGGACACATTCATCGTTATCTGTGAAACAGATATGCCATCATTTTCAACCGAATTTTTATGGTGTGCGTTAAATATTTGAATGTTTGACATCAACTTCAACACTTGGAAACCTTAATTTAATAGCTATGCTATATCAAGGAATTGATTACAGAAATGCGAGTTCTGAAGTATCGTACAAACTGGAAGATACATGCTTTATGTTCAAGAGCTACTGGCATTGTGCTAAATATAATGTAAAATTTGTAAATTATATATATATTATACTGTGTAATTTGTTAATTGACAGTTCCTCAAAAGAAAGCCTATATACAGCGGCAGTTTGAAACTTTTTTTAAAGCAGATGTCATAACATATAGTTTACAAAAAACGTCCCGTGTGCTTGTCCTAAATTAATGAAAGTAAAATTAGAAGAAAAGCCGCTGTTATAACAAATGATAAACTAAATAACTCACACTATTTAAATAAAACGGAAAAACTAAAGAAATGGGACAACAAAGGGTAAAGGGGATTCTAACCTAAACCGAAAAATTACAGCAAACTCATTCATCTAAATTTACCCACTGAAACTTACTTGAAATAAATCAAATATAAACGGCAACAACTGTCCTCCCCTGAATTCAGGTGGCTGGAGTGTCTTCCTCCATCTTGTATTTTGTAGTAGCAGATATCTTTAATGAAATATGCAAATTTTGAGAGTTGTATATGCAATTCATGTGTAAGACTTTTCATGTTAATATAGAAAACGATTTGATTTATCACATTGATGGCTGTATTTTCTAAAAAAAACAACCACACAATATCATTGTTTGATTATTTTTTTCAACTTTGCCTCATAAGGAGATATAACTCAGAGAGTAGTTGAGATAACTCAGAGAAAGTGTTGTGAATTTTTAATGTGTACCAAAAAAGAGACAGGTGACCCTATTCTTTCTTTTTCTTATCTGAAAGCATGTTATAAGTGTTATCTTCTCACATTTTATCTTAACATTCTATTTGTAGTTTTCTTTTTATAAAACAACATTGAATTTTCCATGTATAATCTAGACAAAATCTGAAAATTTTGTGCAACCTGTAGCGTGAAAAATAGTCCGGTGACCTATTCTTTTTATTATATTTTGAAAAAAAAATGAAAAATAAAAACATCACTTTGACAAATTATTGACAAATTCTATGGATTTTTATTACAACTCCTATTCCGCCTTAAGTTTTACTTTGAAAACTCTACCGATTTTTGTCCCCTATTATTCATGTTTATTTTTTGGACCTTTATGTTCCTTTGACACCGTCTTATGTGTCACAACGTGATCGCAATGCCCATGTTTGTAGTAGCGGTTTTTATTTCAATTAGCGTTATTTATACGAACTGGTAACTTATCATGTCAGGGATTTTGTTAACACAAATTACATAAAACCTTTACTTAATTCTTTCAGAAATACAAACATTTGGTCTGGAAGCTTAACCGTACCTGTCAAACGTATTTCAAACCAGGAAGCACATCTTTATTTTCACGGACATTTTGTTTTTGAGCACGGAAATTTAGATACGATCCGGGTAATCTTTTCGATCTTTTAAATGAACTTATTCTGAAAGGTTACCAATTCATCTATGTAATTAGATCTCTGAATATTATGTGTATTGGTATAGATATTGATTTTGTAATCAGTAAATGAAAATCAAACTAATTATTATTGCTATATACATATGCACATCCATATCCGTACAATCTGTCGATATCTGTATCATTGTGTTACACGAAGTCTTGTTTTTCTCTGTCAGTTAATGACCTCTTTACAATAATTGAGTTCAGCTATTTCAATTAATATTTTATAGTGTGTCTGCCAGTGTTGTGATGTTACACTGTTGTTTCAGATAAGGGTGAAGATTGGCACCTATTAAAACTTTTAAAGACGCTGCAATTGTTTGCACATGTCCTAAGTCAGGAATCTGATGTTCAGTTGTTATCGTTTGTTGATGTGGTTCATAAGTGTTCTCGTTTATCGTTTTTGTTTAATAGATTAGACAGTTGGTTTTCCCTCTTGCATAGTTTTACAGTTATGTAGTCATGTTTGGGGCCCTTTATAGCTTGCTGTTTGGTCTGAACCAAGGCTTCGTGTTGAAGACCGTTCTTTGGTTTATAATGGTTTACTTTTATAAACTGTAACTTGGATGGAGAGATATCTCATTGGCACTCATACCACATCTTCTTATATTTGTGTACTGATTGCTATTTTTAAATGTGTTGATACACTGCTTTATCTGGTCCGTGTTTTTGTTTGATGTTTTTACCGCTTTCTGTCGATCTGATGAGCTGAGCTCTTTTCAATTAACTTTGTCGTTCTTTCTTATGTTGTACTGTTACACAACTGTCCTAGATTAGGATGAGTGTCTGGCGCAAGCATAATATTCTAACATCGCCACATTCCACTAGTATATGAATTGTCAAAATTCGGGAGCCTGAAAAACAGTCATTCATGCAAAAAGTAACTTCACTCAATAAACCTCATTTTTTAAATAAAATATTCTACTCTAGCTGAAGCTATTATCCCCACGTGTTAAACATACGCTTGATCTATTTTAGAAAAGTTTCAATAATACAATACTTCCTGTATCTAACGTATAATCACCTGGAAACTGTGTCTACCTAATACATGTTGTAATGGTTTATGTGTAATTCTCAAAGGAAAAAGCTTTGTTAGACAACGATACAATATAGCCTTGTATTTCAAATGACAAAAATGACATCAAACGGTTTCTTTTTTTTTCAATAGTATTATAAACAAAAGACACGCTCCAAGAGTAAAATAGTTAAGATATACTTTCCCAGATATTTTACAATAAACAGTGTGCGCATTTCAATGCATATCTAAATTATTAAACGCTCTGAGTGAAGACAATGGTTAGAATTTCATTATTTGACAAACAATTATGGAGCATTTCATTTAAACACTCGTTTTCCTTTTCGATTTCAATCTTGATTTTTCTTTGCTATTTATTACATCCATTTGGTTTACATATACAAATTACGTTCAATGTCTTCTACTTTGCATCGATCTAAGGAGTAAAGCTCTTTTCAACTGATTTTTTTTTATTTAGGTTGTTCGAAGGTTTTACTGTTACCCCACTGTTCAATATCAGGGGGTGGCGCCGTAAAACTAGTTTAACCCCGCCACTTTCTGCCTATGCCTGTCCTAAGTTCGGAACCTGTTAATCAGAGGTTGTCGTTGATTCATGTCAATATACAAAAAAGAAGATGTGGTATGATTGCCAATGAGACAACTATCCACAAAAGACCAAAATGACACATACATTAACAGCTATAGGTCACCGTACGGCCTTCAACAATGAGCAAAGCCCATACCGCATAGTCAGCTATAATAGGCCCCGATAAGACAATGTAAAACAATTCAAACGAGAAAACTGACGGCCTTATTTATGTAAAAAAATGAACGAAAAACAAATATGTAACACATAAACAAACGACAACCACTGAAATTTATTTTTCGCAAAATAATATTTATAAATTAGGCTGTTAGTTTTCCCAATTGAGTTGATTCATATTTGTCATGTCGGGACCTTTAATATCCGACTGTACGGTATGGGTTTTTCTCAGTATTTAATACGGTACGGTTGCCGATAATCGCTTACATTGACATCATTAGTGAACAGTTATCTCAATCATACCTCGTCTCCTTATTTACATCATGTGAACATTAGTGGATAGTTAGTTCATTAGCAAGTATCCCTCGTCTCTTCATTTACATCATGTGAACACTAGTGGACAGTTATCTCATTAGCAATCACACCTCGTATCTTTATTTACATCATGTGAACATTATTGGACAGTTATCCCATTAGCAATCATACCCGTCTCCTTATTTACATCATGTGCACATTCGTGGACAGTTATTTTAATAGCAATCATACATCGTATCCTTATTTACATCATGTGAACATTAGTGTACAGTTATTTTATTAGCAATCATACATCGTATCCTTATTTACATCATGTGAACATTAGTGTACAGTTATTTTATTAGCAATCATACATCGTATCCTTATTTACATCATGTGAACATTAGTGTACAGTTATTTTATTAGCAATCATACATCGTATCCTTATTTACATCATGTGAACATTAGTGTACAGTTATTTTATTAGCAATCATACATCGTCTCCTTATTTACATCATGTGAACATTAGTGGATAGTTATTTCATTAGCAAGTATCCCTCGTCTCTTCATTTACATCATGTGAACACTAGTGGACAGTTATCTCATTAGCAATCACACCTCGTATCCTTATTTACATCATGTGAACATTAGTGTACAGTTATTTTATTAGCAATCATACATCGTCTCCTTATTTACATCATGTGAACATTAGTGGATAGTTATTTCATTAGCAAGTATCCCTCGTCTCTTCATTTACATCATGTGAACACTAGTGGACAGTTATCTCATTAGCAATCACACCTCGTATCCTTATTTACATCATGTGAACATTAGTGGACAGTTATCTCATTAGCAATCATACCTCGTTTCCTTATTTACATTATGTGAACATTAGTGGACAATTATCTCAATAGCAAGCATACTTCGTCTTCTTATTTACATCATGTGAACATTAGTGGACAGTTATCTCATTAGCAATCATACCCGTCTCCTTATTTACATCATGTGCACATTCGTGGACAGTTATCTTAATAGCAATCATACCTTGTCTTCTTATTTACATTATGTGAACATTAGTGGACAGTTATCTCATTAGCAATCATACCTCGTTTCCTTATTTACATCATGTGAACATTAGTGGATAGTTATTTCATTAGCAATCATACATCGTATCCTTATTTACATCATGTGCACATTCGTGGACAGTTATCTTAATAGCAATCATACCTTGTCTTCTTATTTACATTATGTGAACATTAGTGGACAGTTATCTCATTAGCAATCATACCTCGTTTCCTTATTTACATCATGTGAACATTAGTGGATAGTTATTTCATTAGCAAGTATCCCTCGTCTCTTCATTTACATCATGTGAACATTAGTGGACAGTTATTTCATTAGCAAGTATCCCTCGTCTCTTCATTTACATCATGTGAACATTAGTGGACAGTCTTTAAATTATGACATCACTGTCACAAAAACGAACACGAAAAAGCACCTCAATCATTTTATAATCAGTCGTTTGATTAATACAACCGATAGTTTATAATTTTCACATGTACATTACGATTTATTACATTTGTTTATATATACAGACGTTGTTGGTGATTATCATATAAGATGTTTTACTGCTTCAATTTACATATACTTACCAAAAAGTAAAATCAGAAAAATACTGAACTCCGAGGAAAATTCAATCGGAAAGTTCCTAATCACATGAAAAAATCAAATGACAAAACACATCAATCGAATGGACAACAACTGTCATGTTCCTGACTTGATACAGGATATTTTCAAATGTGCAAAACAGTGGATTGAACCTGGTTTTATAGCGCTAAACCTCTCACTTGTACGACAGTCTTATCGAATTCCGTTATATTTACAACGATGCGTGAACAAAACAGATATAATAAATAAAATAGTCAAAATATGGGCACAGCAGTCATCACTGTGATACAATCTCATAACAAACAATAATTTACAAAAAAGCACAAAAGCATCTATCAAATTAAAAAAAAAACACATTCATTGCTTCGCGTGTCTGACGCCAGAAAAATATAAACGTCACATAGGAATAAATTTGACACGTAAATCATACTATTTGAATGATTGCATCACTTGCGTGAATTGCAAAATATATTATATAGGTCAGAATAGTTACACTATTTGAATGATTTGTATAAGGGTTGTCGTCCACAAAGAATAAACGCACTATAGCTAAAAATTGTACTTAGTTGAAACTTAGATCGCCATGGAATAGAAGTAGAAAATTCAAAATTATACCATATTTTAAAATGACATAGAGAAAGCCCATTCAAACCGGGACGAGATGTAGCCAGGGTTTTGACTAAGAGTCCATAAGTGGTGGACTCATGCAAATCTATCTTACTGTTGGCCAAAAATGACGAATCCCTGGACTCCCTTCAAAAATCCTGAGTGAGTACCCTGAATGGATCATTATTTAATTAATGCATTTCCAGCCGTGCTATATCTAAAGTACTGCGTAAAAATAGCATTATGTTTTAAACCTCCTATACATTGTCATCGTAAGAGTGTGAGTATTTACAGATAGATAAAAGCGCTGTACTCTAAAATACATATTTCAGTTGGTATCAAATAATTACATTATGGACAACTACTATATAGTTGTTTTACATAGGTATGATATTAACTCAACATTGATATATCTGGTGTTAACTTAGTTGTTGGATACTTTTATGCTAAATGATTAAAAGTAGAATACACTGTTGAAAGGTATACATCCCGTCCTCTTTCCTCGATTAGTGCCACATGTGAAACAGCATCTTCTGGAGTACCTGATATCATCCCCAGTTGGGTTCGTATTGCTAATTATTTAGTTTCTATGTTGTGTGGAACAGCATCTTCTGGAGCACCTGATATCATCCCCAGTTGGGTTCGTATTGCTAATTATTTAGTTTCTATGTTGTGTGGAACAGCATCTTCTGGAGCACCTGATATCATCCCCAGTTGGGTTCGTATTGCTAATTATTTAGTTTCTATGTTGTGTGGAACAGCATCTTCTGGAGCACCTGATATCATCCCCAGTTGGGTTCGTATTGCTAATTATTTAGTTTCTATGTTGTGTGGAACAGCATCTTCTGGAGCACCTGATATCATCCCCAGTTGGGTTCGTATTGCTAATTATTTAGTTTCTATGTTGTGTGGAACAGCATCTTCTGGAGCACCTGATATCATCCCCAGTTGGGTTCGTATTGCTAATTATTTAGTTTCTATGTTGTGTGGAACAGCATCTTCTGGAGCACCTGATATCATCCCCAGTTGGGTTCGTTTTGCTAATTATTTAGTTTCTATGTTTTGTGGAACAGCATCTTCTGGAGCACCTGATATCATTCACAGTTGGGTTCGTATTGCTAATTATTACGTTTCTATGTTTTGTAGAACAGCATCTTCTGGAGCACCTGATATCATCCACAGTTGGGTTCGTATTGCTAATTATTACGTTTCTATGTTTTGTGGAACAGCATCTTCTGGAGCACCTGATATCATCAACAGTTGGGTTCGTATTGCTAATTATTTAGTTTCTATGTTTTGAGTACGGTTGTTTGTCTGTTACTCTTTTTATGTTTAGCGGTGGCGTGATCATTTTAGTATAGATTTAGAAGTTTGAAAGTCTCCTTTGTATTTATCGCCTCTTTTTAACTATCAATTAACACTAATTATGCATAAAAAATCAGCAAGGATACCAAGTTTTTTACTATGTAAGTTAAACGCAAGTTTGACTATTCATCTGTTATCTTTCGTCCCTCTTTGTCTTCAACAAGAGTCTCACCAAACGCGCAAAAAAAGTTAAAAGGCCAAAACAAGTACGAAATGTTGAACGTTTCACACCAATTATCCAAGAATACGGCATGCATTTCACATGTTTTACTTGTATTTTGATACTCACATACAATTTCATTTACTCAAGAGGTACCACCCTATCATCATATCAACAATGTCCTAACCTATTTTGATTATGATCTCAAAGACAAACATGTCATAAAAAAATTACATGTACAAAGTTAACACTGAGTCGATAATGAATAAAGCTGCCCCTCCGTGTCCTAAACTGGGTCGATAGTACATAAGGTTGTCTTTTCTCTTCTAAACTGGGTCGATAATGAATGAATCTGCCCCTCCTTTGTCTAAACTGGGTCGATAATAAATAAGACTGTCCTTCCTGTTCTAAACTGGGTCAATAATTAATAAAGCTGCCTTTCCCGTTTTTAACTGGGCCGATAATGAATAAATCTGTCCCTGCTTCTCCTTAACAAAGCCGATAATGAATAAATATGTTCCCCCTTCTCCATAACTTGGTCGATAATATACTTGGTCAATAATGAGTTAATCTGTCCCTCCTTTTCCAAAACTGGGTCGATAATAAATTAAGCTGTCCCTCACTATAAACTTGGTCGATAATGAATTTAGCTGCTTTTTTGGCCAAGTAACAAAGAGATAAATTAAAAGTGAAATATTTGAGCGCATTTGACATGGCAGTGGTAACAAAGGCGCAATTATCGTATACAGATTAATACAAAAACTTTAACCTAATGTAGCTTAGCAAAAATTGTAAGTATTAATAAGATTGAAAATAAGTTTTTGTGGAATGTATTTCGATATACTGAGCAATCGTCCTTTACAATGACGGGTGCTGCTTGTTATAACCCACAATACGCCATCAAGAAGGAGAAGGAGGAGACTGCACAACTTTTTCTCACTACGTTATCTCTTAATTTTTGGCTACAAAAAACAGAAAATTAGGACTTCGATGAAATAAAAGATTGCTTCCTCAGGAATAATTATAACTTTTCAGTACGAGTCTTTAATTATTAAACGTATAATGCGTATTGTATTTAATCATTCTTCAAAGTATTAAATAATTCTATGCTCTAAAATTTTGAACTGAGTCTTGTATTTTTTTTTTTTATTCACTGATGAGACTTTTGTAGACGAACGGTGCTTTTGACATACAGCGAAGTGTTAATTTTGCGCTGTTTTGTTATCTTTGAATTTAGTAGTTTCATTTAGAATTCAAAGGTAAGTTGGTGTCAAGTTCTAGTGTAAATATATGTCCTTTTATGTACGTTTTGTTTGTTTGTTGATCGAGAACAAAAAATGATGTGCACGTGTGGGTGGGATCTTAACAAACAATTACATAAAGCCTGCCACATTTTAATGTGCTTATTTCAAATGGAACATCAGTATTGGTCTTCATATATTGTTTCTGATTGTAAAACTTTATTTTGAGAACTGGGTGTTTATTTGAGATTTTGAATTGTGTTTATGGAATTCATGCACAAGTTATTTAGTTTTATTACGATTTTGAGTTTGACATATTGTAAAGAGACACCTGTCTATCATTGAGGTCTCGATGTTGCCCGTTATTTTTTTTTTTGTTATTTGTGCCGTTGGATTACTGTCTAATTAACATATATACTACATCTCTGTTTATCTATGTGTATATTTGAAGCCATCAGTACCGTGAAAGAAAAAAAAAACATTCAAATTTGTTTAATAAATAATTCTATTTTTAACTATAAATAGAAACAGAGTATAATTGTTCATAGAGTTAGCAGTGCAAATTTGAAGTTAATGCCATGATAATGTAAAACTGAAATAAATTTAATGTGAATCATTAAACAACGTAACTAAACACCATACACTTCAGTAAGATGAAAGACAGTTGGGTTGTCATTTACACTCGTTAATTTTACTGTTTGTCCCTCCAGTAACGTTTTATATAGTGTAACTATGACCTGTCCATCAACAGCTGGACCAATGAACTGACCACATAGCTCCATGTGAGAGGTTTCTAAGTTTTCTCCGACGTGAACAAGCATTTGTCTGAGTCGATCACCTTAAACAAAGAATGTTAAATGTTACTTAATTGAAAATAAAAATAAGTATGACAGAATGGAGACGACTTAAATAATAGTTCTGCAAATAAATCAAAGAAAACATAACAATGGTTAACAATAACCCAAACAACCATAAACACATCGAAAGATATCGATAGGTCAACATACATCACATGGACATTTAGCAGGGTCATCATGACTGTAACTACCAACAGAAGTTAGAAAATATTAACAATCAATCTTATATCTAGGTTCTGAAAATTGAGTGGACCGGGAAGAAGGGTGGTAAATTCAGTCTGCAATGGATTAAGTTATTATTGGATAAAGGTAGAAATGTGACCTTTGCACCAGCCAACTTAATACCCTTCAAAACTAAAAGGTTACTCTTCACACCATGCGTTACCGTGTATTTATACATCCCATACTCACAAACGGACATTTCTAGGTAGTCATGGGTTTAAAAATTGATTGGAGAATTCCAAGTGACCACTTTCCGATACCAAAGACAACCTTTGGAGTTCCTTAAACAAGAAAAAAATAATAATAAAAGACCCTCACTCTAATTTTATTAGTTTATTCTTTTCCATAAACAATCAGTTAGATTTTGTTTTAGGATGCTGAATGTAAACAATAGACTAGTACAAACCTAATTGGCAATGTTTTGTATTGTTGTAATTATGCATCTACATTATTTCGTTAGATTTCATCCAATCAAATAGTGATAAAGGGTATATCTAGCTGTCTATGTAACCAATATTTTGTATTATATATTTTTCGTAATGACATTAAACTATTGTTAAAACTATTTATGTATAAAAAAGAAGATGTGGTATGATTGCCGATGAGACTTCTCTTCACAAAAGACCAAATGACACAGAAATTAACAACTATAGGTCACCGTACGTCCTTCAACAATGACCAAAGCCCATACCGCATAGTCAACTATAAAAGACCCCGAACTGACAAATGTAAAACAATTCAAACGAGAAAACTTACGGCATAATTTAAGAACCCCGCACGGAGCAGGTGCACTCGACTCCCATCTTAATTGACTTGGATTGGGAGTTTTCCTATAAAAGGTCGGTAATTCTCTCCAGGAACTCGGTACTGTTTCACCGATACAAAATGACCATCACGAAATAACACAATAGTGTTGAAAGTGGTGTTAAACACTAACCTACCAATCAATCAACCAATACTATAATTAAAACCCATACACCTGTCTTATGTCATAAATATTGTACTTACCATATGGACCAATCAGATTTGTACTAACCACTGTTAATACCTTGTACACTTGGCTGAGATAGATCATTTAAAAGATCTGCGTGATTTGATAGTCACATATATAGTTTGTCTTAACCTTGTACACTTGGCCGAGATAGATCACTCAAAAGATCTGCGTGATTTGATAATCACATAAATAGTTTGTTTCAACAAAAAACATTCCATTAAATCTAAGATTTAAAAGTTCCTATTATGTTTGTTCTGATATTACTCTCAATAATCTAGCATGTAGCTGCCGTCAAATAAGTTATCTACTTGAATGAAATAGTTAGGACAAACCCACATTTAACCCAGTTTAACATGTGCTTGATACATAGTTTAATATGATATAAGTATATAGAATTTGCTTTTTCAAAACAATCTTTTCAATCTTTTCTATTACATACAATAAACATGTCTTCCAATAGTAAGACGCTATGCAATCAAAATTAATATTTTGTCGGTTCAACATTTGTAAAACAACATATCAATTATAACGAACATCGGGAAGATCGAACAAGAGTTACCGTTCTTGCAAAAACAAATATATTATTCATTTTGGTTAAAAAGGGTGAACCTTTCCGACAACAAAGAAACCAAGTGATTCTTGGTCATGTAAAATATTGTTTGTAGACCAACCATTAAATAAATCCTATATCGGGAAAACCATTATATTGCCATTTTAAGCCATCCATTCTGATATTTATGTTGGAATTATAGTAATACATATGGAACGCCACCGCTGCCTTATGATAACAATAACCATATCATTACGGGTAAAGATATATTATGAAGCAAATGTTTTATACTATAACGACATTTGACTATAATACTCTGTCAATTTGCTATATCACTAAGATACATGTATATACTATAAAGACACTTTGATACAACATGGAGCTACCTTTTCATACTATTCTGTCATTTCACTTTGTTATGAAGATACTATTTCATACTATGAAAGCATCTTGATATACCATGGAGCTACATTTTCATACTGATTTGTCATTCAACTAAACTATTATGTGATTTTGCTTTGTCATAAAGATACATTTATATACTATAAAGACACTTTGATACAACATGAAGCTACCTTTTCATACTATTCTGTCATTTCACTTTGTTATGACTATACTATTTCATACTATGAAGACATCTTGATATACCATGGAGCTATATTTTCATACTGATTTGTCATTTAACTAAACTATTATGTGATTTTGCTTTGTCATAAAGATACGTTTTATACTATAAACATATTTTAATATAACATGAAACAACTTGTTCATACTCTTTTGTCACCACAGTATATTATAACGATAAATGTGTATACTATACAATTATTTCAATACAACATGGAACAATTTTGTCATACTACAGTACTTGCAACCTTAGGAGAACACATCAATTCTACATAAAATAACGTTTTGCTAGTTGAGATGCTTTATGATCGTAAGATGAAATATATATATACGTAACAACAACGTTACATTACATTAACAATAGTGTGCGCGAAAGTACGGGAAACAATTACATTACAAAACGTTCTAATGTCTCTTGGCCTATATTCACGACATTCTGGGGGCCTCAAAATGCATAAGAAATCAAATTATTTTAAAATGATGAATAATCAAAACTATTAAAGTTCTTTAAATTGATCACATTGAAAGTTTTTGTAATTCCACTTTACGTTAACTGTCCTTCACAAATCCTATAACAGTCACTATAGTTCTAATGGATATAACTTCAAAATTGGTCGTGTGGTAATATATTGACATACACTGATACTTGCACAGTATAGTTTATAAGATATCTCATATAGTTTTTTTTTTTGTACTTAAAGTCGCCTGTTAGCTCTCTGACACGTTGAGCAAGCCCTTATATGAATATTTCTGTTTCCTAACCAGTTCATATTGGTGTCCTCTTCGCAGTCCGTGTTTCAACTATTTTGATTTCTTTCAGAAATTACAGACACTGATTTCGATTTAATTACTAAAGTGTTGGAAGTAATTTTAGGATAAAAACAATATATTTACATTGTATATTTATCAGATATCTTATAAATTATATTAGATATCTTATAAATTAAATAAAATATCTTATACACTATATAAGATATCTTATAAACTTTATAAGATATCTTACAAACTATATAAGAGATTAAATACATTATGTTAGATATATTATAAAAAAACTTATATATTATATAAAATATCTTATAAAATTCATATATATATATTATAAAATTCATATATATATATTATAAAATTCATATATATATTATAAAATATCTTATAAAAATCTTATATATTATATAAAATATTTTATAAAAATCTTATATATTATATGAAATATCTTTTAAAAATCATATATATTATATAAAATGTCTTATAAAAATCTTATATATTATATAAAATATCTTATATATTATGAGATAACTTGAAATTCGAATAAATAGCTAAATGGCTTGCCATAGGTTTGTGTTAGCTGGTATATATGTGTTTGTAATAGGCCTCGTTTACCAAAGTCAAGTAAAGATGATAGTGCATCATGTGCAATGATATTTATGTATTACAACTTCCCTGGTCCCTATCCAATAACTTCTTCAATCAGTGTACAGGTGAAATTTTATATACATTTTCCATCTTTACAGCAAAATGATATTATTTCGTCTTAGATTGTATGCATAAAAAATTCCCAATTGGGATAAAAATTCCCAATTTGCATTGATGTTCAAGGGACCCATTTGAAAACACCTGGAATCATCCCTGGACACAGACACGTCGTAACGGTAAACCAATTCGTGGGTGGTCACCATAACAGATCTGTGGTGTCTATATTAGGATGTCATGACAATATCACTGCTAATGAATTATGTATAGTGTGAACATACGTAACCGAAACAAAGAAATGTGGGTATGTAAATCCCATACGGTTGTATCACTGCTGATAAAAGTAGTGATTTGCAGCGATAGCGCATAGTACTTCTTTTAATCAAATACTTATAGTGTAATCAGTCTTATTCTGGTCTTGGCAGCTAGATGACTTATATGTACATGTAATGTTTTTATTTGCGATATTTTACCACTATTAAGCTTTAAACGATGCATTTTACTGCTTTAGTTTACATGTAATTACCAACACATTCTTTCAAATAATATTACAAGTGATATAAGTATTTATTATATACTGTGGCTTCATAATTATTCGTTGGATACCAATTTTTGTGGATTTGGTGGTTGTAGGTGAACCACGAAATTAAGTGTTCAATGATTAACAATTCTTTTATGAGGTTATATGCAGACTTTGGCAAAGCCGTAAAATCAAATATCCACGAAAGTTTTTCTCAATCCACGAAAATATATGAATCCACAGTAGATTAAAAACTAAATATCAGCTGTTTATGCATTGACCTTTGACCATGAAGATATGTTTGACCAAAAACATCCATGTTCTTGTACAAGTTCCACTTCCGAATTTACAATTGCATTAATATCGCACATTTTCCAGCTACGTCTGTAGCTAACGCTAGAACAAGTCGAGGTTTTCTACGTCTGTAGCTAACACTAGAACAAGTCGAGGTTTACTACGTCTGTAGCTAACACTAGAACAAGTCGATGTTTTCTACGTCTGTAGCTAACGCTAGACCAAGTCCAGGTTTTCTACGTCTGTAGCTAACGCTAGAACAAGTCGAGGTTTTCTACGTCTGTAGCTAACGCTAGAACCAGTCGAGGTTTTCTACGTCTGTAGCTAACGCTAGAACAAGTCGAGGTTTTCATGCATTCTTGGAGACAAGTTAAAAAACTAACTTTCAGTAATCTACGAAGTGCAGCGTGGCGATAGCATTGTCCATAAATTATCTCCTCTGGGTTTGAGAATGGCGGATTTTGACATTGTATATCATCAGGATCACAAACATCATACAAAGACAAAGAACATATTGACAACACATTTTGTAAAAGAAACAATAACGTCACTACCATCATTTCTTCGAGTATTTTAAAAAAAATCTAATACGATCAAAACACACCAATTTTTCTACAGTTTTTTTGCATGCGGCAGTAAAACACTTGAAATGGGTACTATCATGTCGATTGCAATACTTTTAAACTAAAATATTCAGAATATTGGCTATCAATCCTAAAATCGTGATGAAAGAGAAATATCTGAGGAAAACATAATGATATGTGAAGTTAAATTTTAATATTGTTTAAATTTCTCTGGTGTGGGCTTTTCTCGATATCTCCATTGGTTTAAGTCACGAATGTTTAAATTTCTCTGGTGTGGATCTTTGTCGATATCTCCATTGGTTTAAGTCACGATTTGACAAATTTCTCTGGTGTGTGTTTTTGATGATATCTCCATTGGTTTAAGTCACGATTTGACAAATTTCACTGGTGTGGGTTTTTGTCGATATCTCCATTGGTTTAAGTCACGATTTGAAAAATTTCTCTGGTGTGTGTTTTTGTCGATATCTCCATTGGTTTAAGTCACGATTTGTTTAAATTTCTCTGGTGTGGGTTTTTGTCGATATCTCTATTGGTTTAAGTCACGATTTGTTTAAATTTCTCTGGTGCTGGTTTTTGTCGATATCTCCATTGCTTTAAGTCACGATTGGACAAATTTCTCTGGTGTAGGTTTTTGTCGATATCTTCATTGGTTTAAGTCACTATTTGACAAATTTCTCTGGTGTGTGTTTTTGTCGATATCTCGATTGGTTTAAGTCACGATTTGACAAATTTGTCTGGTGTGGGTTTTTGTCGATATCTCCATTGGTGTAAGTCACGATTTGTTTAAATTTCTCTGGTGTGGGTTTTTGTCGATATCTACATTGGTTTAAGTCACGATTTGTTTAAATTTCTCTGGTGTGGGTTTTTGTCGATATCTCCATTGGTTTAAGTCACGATTTGACAAATTTCTCTGGTGTGTGTTTTTATCGATATCTTTATTGGTTTAAGTCACGATTTCACAAATTTCTCAGGTGTAGGTTTTTGTCGATATCTTCATTGGTTTAAGTCACTATTTGACAAATTTCTCTGGTGTGTGTTTTTGTCGATATCTCCATTGGTTTAAGTCACGATTTGACAAATTTGTCTGGTGTGGATTTTTGTCGATATCTCCATTGGTTTAAGTCACGATTTGTTTAAATTTCTCTGGTGTGGGTTTTTGTCGATATCTCCATTGGCTTAAGTCACGATTTGACAAATTTCTCTGGTGTGGGTTTTTGTCGATATTTCTATTGGTTTAAGTCACAATTTGTTTAAATTTCTCTGGTGTGGGTTTTTGTCGATATCTCCATTGGTTTAAGTCACGATTTGACAAATTTCTCTGGTGTGTGTTTTTTTTCGATATCTCCATTGGTTTAAGTCACGATTTGACAGCTTTCTCTGGTGTGGGTTTTTGTCGATATCTCCATTGGTTTAAGTCACGATTTGTTTAAATTTCTCTGGTGTGGGTTTTTGTTGATATCTCCATTGGTTTAAGTCACGATTTGACAAATTTGTCTGGTGTGGATTTTTGTCGATATCTCCATTGGTTTAAGTCACGATTTGTTTAAATTTCTCTGGTGTGGGTTTTTGTCGATACTTCAATTGGTTTAAGTCACGATTTGACAAATTTCTCTGGTGTGTGTTTTTTTCGATATCTCCATTGGTTTAAGTCACGATTTGACAGCTTTCTTTGGTGTGGGTTTTTGTCGATATCTCCATTGGTTTAAGTCACGATTTGTTTAAATTTCTCTGGTGTGGGTTTTTGTTGATATCTCCATTGGTTTAAGTCACGATTTGTTTAAATTTCTCTGGTGTGGGTTTTTGTCGATATCTCCATTGGTTTAAGTCACGATTTGACAAATTTCTCTGGTGTGGGTTTTTGTCGATATTTCTATTGGTTTAAGTCACGATTTGTTTAAATTTCTCTGGTGTGGGTTTTTGTCGATATCTCCATTGGTTTAAGTCACGATTTGACAAATTTCTCTGGTGTGTGTTTTTTTTCGATATCTCCATTGGTTTAAGTCACGATTTGACAGCTTTCTCTGGTGTGGGTTTTTGTCGATATCTCCATTGGTTTAAGTCACGATTTGTTTAAATTTCTCTGGTGTGGGTTTTTGTTGATATCTCCATTGGTTTAAGTCACGATTTGACAAATTTGTCTGGTGTGGATTTTTGTCGATATCTCCATTGGTTTAAGTCACGATTTGTTTAAATTTCTCTGGTGTGGGTTTTTGTCGATACTTCAATTGGTTTAAGTCACGATTTGACAAATTTCTCTGGTGTGTGTTTTTTTCGATATCTCCATTGGTTTAAGTCACGATTTGACAGCTTTCTTTGGTGTGGGTTTTTGTCGATATCTCCATTGGTTTAAGTCACGATTTGTTTAAATTTCTCTGGTGTGGGTTTTTGTTGATATCTCCATTGGTTTAAGTCACGATTTGTTTAAATTTCTCTGGTGTGGGTTTTTGTCGATATCTCCATTGGTTTAAGTCACGATTTGACAAATTTCTCTGGTGTGTGTTTTTTTTCGATATCTCCATTGGTTTAAGTCACGATTTGACAGCTTTCTCTGGTGTGGGTTTTTGTCGATATCTCCATTGGTTTAAGTCACGATTTGTTTAAATTTCTCTGGTGTGGGTTTTTGTCGATATCTCCATTGGTTTAAGTCACGATTTGACAAATTTCTCTGGTGTGTGTTTTTGTCGATATCTCCATTGGTTTAAGTCACGATTTGTTTAAATTTCTCTGGTGTGGGTTTTTGTCGATACCTCAATTGGTTTAAGTCACGATTTGACAAATTTCTCTGGTTTGTGTTTTTGTCGATATCTCCATTGGTTTAAGTCACGATTTGACAGCTTTCTTTGGTGTGGGTTTTTGTCGATATCTCCATTGGTTTAAGTCACGATTTGTTTAAATGTCTCTGGTGTGGGTTTTTGTTGATATCTCCATTGGTTTAAGTCACGATTTGACAAATTTCTCTGGTGTGTGTTTTTGTCGATATCTCCATTGGTTTAAGTCACGATTTGTTTAAATTTCTCTGGTGTGGGTTTTTGTCGATACCTCCATTGGTTTAAGTCACGATTTGACAAATTTCTCTGGTGTGTGTTTTTGTCGATATCTCCATTGGTTTAAGTCACGATTTGTTTAAATTTCTATGGTGTGGGTTTTTGTCGATAGCTCCATTGGTTTAAGTCACATCCCCCTGGTGTTGGTTTTTGTCGATATCTCTATTGGTTTAAGTCACGATTTGACAAATTTCTCTGGTGTGGGTTTTTGTCGATATCTCCATTGGTTTAAGTCACCATTTGACAGATAGTAATTTGTCCTTTTCTATTTTAAATAATTTAGTAATGTTCTCTTTTTCCTGAACGAAATTTCTCTGGTGTGGGTTTTTGTCGATATCTCTATTGGTTTAAGTCACGATTTGTTTAAATTTCTCTGGTGTGGGTTTTTGTCGATATCTCCATTGGTTTAAGTCACGATTTGACAAATTTCTCTGGTGTGTGTTTTTTTCGATATCTCCATTGGTTTAAGTCACGATTTGACAGCTTTCTCTGGTGTGGGTTTTTGTCGATATCTCCATTGGTTTAAGTCACGATTTGTTTAAATTTCTCTGGTGTGGGTTTTTGTTGATATCTCCATTGGTTTAAGTCACGATTTGACAAATTTCTCTGGTGTGTGTTTTTGTCGATATCTCCATTGGTTTAAGTCACGATTTGTTTAAATTTCTCTGGTGTGGGTTTTTGTCGATACCTCCATTTGTTTAAGTCACGATTTGACACATTTCTCTGGTGTGTGTTTTTGTCGATATCTCCATTGGTTTAAGTCACGATTTGTTTAAATTTCTTTGGTGTGGGTTTTTGTCGATATCTCCATTGGTTTAAGTCACGATTTGTTTAAATTTCTCTGGTGTGGGTTTTTGTTGATATCTCCATTGGTTTAAGTCACGATTTGACAAATTTCTCTGGTGTGTGTTTTTGTCGATATCTCCATTGGTTTAAGTCACGATTTGTTTAAATTTCTCTGGTGTGGGTTTTTGTCGATACCTCCATTGGTTTAAGTCACGATTTGACAAATTTCTCTGGTGTGTGTTTTTGTCGATATCTCCATTGGTTTAAGTCACGATTTGTTTAAATTTCTGTGGTGTGGGTTTTTGTCGATAGCTCCATTGGTTTAAGTCACATCCCCCTGGTGTTGGTTTTTGTCGATATCTCTATTGGTTTAAGTCACGATTTGACAAATTTCTCTGGTGTGGGTTTTTGTCGATATCTCCATTGGTTTAAGTCACCATTTGACAGATAGTAATCTGTCCTTTTCTATTTTAAATAATTTAGTAATGTTCTCTTTTTCCTGAACGAATCAATATACATTTGAAAGGGGACGTATGACTAGGTTGTTGATAGGAAAAAAGTCAATGAAATAAATAAATAATGAATAAATAATATATAAAAGCTGTTTCTCATACAATTGGAAATGATATTTTGTGTACGACAAAAGATACAGGATGAAAAGTCGAGATAGTCCAAACTTTCATAAAACACTCTTTCAATGACAATATTGAATAATGATAAGGTAAATGTCAGCTTGCATATGGAGTGTATATCTCCAAGTTAATGCGAAAATCCAAGGCTTGTATTTCCTATCATGATTTCCTTGATAGAAGGTTGCTACTCTAAAGAAAGCTATTACACCAAAAGAAGTTCCAAGTGGTGAATTTCAAATAATCCCTTCGTAAGTTTTACGGACGCCATCACGAAGTGAAAGACCGTTATGGAATGATATCGGATATGCTCCAAATGTCGTAACTACAATCCCGTCTGTTTTTCCCAAAATACGACCTATTACTATAGATATTGATTTTGTTATCAGTAAGTTAAAATAAAAGTAAATATTATTGCTGTATATATATACGAAAGCTTAGAAGGATGATGCGAGATCCGATGTTTGAAATTCGAGATTCAATATCCGAAGTTTGAAATTCGAAATTCGAAATTCGAGATTCGATATTCGAAACTCTATATCCAGCGTCACCAATCAGAAGAATGCTTCTAACTTGGGAATTATTTTAGACCAATGAACTATGTTTTTACATAAATGATATTAAAATTAGCGGGTTTATAAATACACGTGTGCTTTTCACTGCATAGTGTAGTAAATTGGTTGTCGTGGAGGACAGAAATAAGAAGGTATGTTTTTATTTGTATATTGCACTATTTGTTTGAAGTTTAGTTCAGCTGCACGAATCTAATAAAGATGTATATGCCCACTACAAGTTTGAAGCCTTACATGCATGTACATGGTTACACACAAAAAAGATAGTGGTCGTTCAAATGATTGACACTTGTATGCTGATCAGGTTGGAAACATAAGCAACCAGTAGCTGTGGAACATGCAGTCATTATAGTTTCAGTTGAAGGGGCGGCTTCACAGGTGGAATGGAAGGGTGATTGTGTAAATGGTTTCATGCCATACAAATTTATTTTGACCAGTTCCTTTTCGGAAGCCATAGAATCCCAAAAGGCGCGCAATGAAACTTTTTGTGGAAATCACGATTTCTACAGAGCAGAACACGACCAAAAATCATATAAATAGTATTTAATGTTACAAGTGGGTTTATGATTATACTGAATGACCATAGCATAATTATAATAACATTGTATTCTTTTGATGCAGTCGGTTTTTACTATCTTAAGTATTCAAAGTACCTAACGAAGACTATACCACTGCCCACTGATCTTGCCGGGCTTATTGAACTACTGATGTTTATAAAAATATGGTAGTTCTCATTTTAATAGTGATTCGTGATATTAAAACCTATGAGTTTAATTAGGTATTTGAAATCTGTTACTGCTTACAGATCGAAATAACAAGAACGACATCATATGTTGGTCATCTTTTTGAAGGAAATGTATCCTGAAAATAATTTAAAAACAGATTTTTTGTAGATGAATTATCTCCATTTTGATATTTTAATTGAATAGAATTATTAGTTTTCTTATTCAAAGGGTTGTCTTTTTTTTCGGGCTTCTTCCGCTAATAATAACTTACCGCCACGAAATAGCATACCAGTGGCGCTCAAAAGTGGCGTTAAAAACCTGGCTAAACCGTATTCTGCACAAACCGAAAAACTTGATTGTATCATACTTATTTATATATAAATGTTTCTTTGTTTTCAAGCAGTTAATGTACTATTATACTGCAATCAGCTATTTTACTATACAGATAAAGCTATACGTATAAGCGTTTGCTTTATATGTCAATGACCTCAACTAAACTATAAGCCCCACCTTCTTACTGGAACTTCTGTATTTCATCAACACCGTCACGTCACAATCATGACAACGTGTAGTAACAATGGTCAAACTTTTATGAATTTAAACTTGTTATGTCTTCAAATTATATACCATGTTTATTAAATGATTAATTATTAAGTTCATTTTTCTAATTCCTTTAAATGTCAATGTCCTACCGCCTTGACTACGGTCATAGGGTAATACCCCAAAATGGTACTCAAAGTGGGAAATTCCAAACACTTTTTTTAACAATATTTGTTACATATTTTTTTTATTCTTTTAAAATTTTATCGATTTCAGTATAAAAACAATATACGTCACTGATGAGTCTTATGTAGACGAAACGCGCGTCTGGCGTTCTAAATTATAATTCTGGTACCTTTGATAACTATTTACACCACTGGGTCGATGCCACTGCTGGTAAACGTTTCGTCCCCGAGGGTATCACCTGCCCAGTAGTCGACACTTCGGTGTTGACATGAATATCAACAATGTGGTCATTTTTTTTTATAAATTTCCTGTTTACAAAACTTTGAATTTTTCTAAAAACTAAGGATTTTCTTATCCCAGGCATAGATTACCTTAGCCGTATTTGGCCCAAGTTTTTGGAATTTTGGATCCTCTATGCTCTTTTGTACTTGTTTGGCTTTATAAATATTTTGATATGAGCGTCACTAATGAGTCTTATGTACAATTGAAAATAAAACGAAATTCATCTTCGATGACTTTACTAGTTTTACACAGTCTGTGTTCTCGAGGAATTTAATGTAACGATCATTTTATTTCAAGGTCATGGTCACTTGTATGACATTTAGCAAAACAATATTCTTGATAGAAAAAACATTAAACAATAAGTACAGATTTGCTTCAAGTGAAAGTTTTAAGTTTTTCTTTCGTCATTCTATTTCTATTTAACTTTTATATAAATCCTTATAATAGTCATTTATTTCATTTTTAATTTCTGATTGTAAATGGCTCACATCTGTAATGTTCTTACAATTGGCCGCTTTGTCTTTGAGGCTATCATATGTTAAGACATATATGTATACCAAGAATATACACCTTGTCAATCAAGGGACTTTGAAAGTTCAAAGGCCTCTTTCAATAATGGGTTCAACATATCAATATTTAGTCTAGCAAAGTATAACATAGATTGGGTTGGAATAAAATTTCAACTGGAAGGTAATCATACCTCATCTCATCAATGGGCATTACGAAACCCCAAAATAATCGGGAGTAATTGTAGGTGCTTCTGGAGGATTACCTGCTCAAAATACACAACTGGTCATGTTGCCTCTATAAACAAAGTTGTTATTTTACAAGGAGATATATATAAATAAAATTGAGAATCGAAATGGGGAATGTGTCAAAGAGACAACAGCCCGACCAAATAAAAAAACAACAGCAGAGGGTCACCAACAGGTCTTCAATGTAGCGAGAAATTACCGCACCCGGAGGCGTCCTTCAGCTGGCCCCTAAACAAATATATACTAGTCCAGTGATAATGAACGCCATACTAATTTCCAAATTGTACACAAGAAACTAAAATTAAAATAATACAAGACTAACAAAGGCCAGAGGCTCCTGACTTGGGACAGGCGCAAAAATGCGGCGGGGTTAAACATGTTTGTGAGATCTCAACCCTCCCCCTATACCTCTTACCAATGTAGAAAAGTAAACGCATTACAATACGCACATTAAAATTCAGTTCAAGAGAAGTCCGAGTCTGATGTCAGAAGAAGTAACCAAAGAAAATAAACCAAATGACAATAATACATAAATAACAACAGACTACTAGCAGTTAACTGACATGCCAGTTCCAGACTTCAATTAAACTGACTGAAAGATTATGATTTCACCATATGGACATCAGGCACAATCCTTCCCGTTAGGGGTTTAGTATCATACCATAATAACATATATGAGAAGAACATAACCCGTGTCATGCCAACAACTGTTTTTAGAATAAATGTGTTTATTTCCGATGCAAAGACTTTATTAGTGACTCAATATTAACGCCAAAATATGCAATTTTTAATGACTTGACAACAGTATCGTAATTATATCCCTTCTTAATAAGTCTGTTCAAAGGTTTTGTAAGTTTCTGAGGTGAATACTGACACCTTTGTGCTTTATAAAGAATATTTCCATAAAAAATTGGATGTGAAATACCTGAACGTATTAGAAGTCTGCATGTTGAGCTATATTTACGAATGATGTCTTTATACAAATGATAAAATTTAGTAAATGTTTTGACTAGTTTATGATATCGAAAACCCTGGTGTAATAATTTTTCAGTAATACATAAATTTCTCTCGTTAAAAACATTGTTACATACACGAGCGAATCGTACAAGTTGAGATATATAAACACCGTAAGAAGGTGACAAGGGAACGTCACCATCTAAAAACGGACAATTAACGATAGGAAATGAAAAATCATCCCTTTTATCATAAATTTTAGTATTCAGCTTTCCATTAGTGATATAGATATCAAGATCGAGAAAAGGGCAGTGGTCATTGTTAGTATTAGCTTTATTTAAAGTAAGTTCAACAGGATAAATTTCATTAATATACATACTGAAGTCGTCATTATTGAGAGCCAAAATATCATCCAAATATCTAAAAGTATTATTAAATTTGTTTATCAGATGTTGTTTCGATGGGTATTTGCTTATTTCTGTCATAAATTGTAACTCATAACAATACAAAAACAGGTCCGCAATAAGTGGTGTACAGTTAGTCCCCATTGGAATTCCGATAATCTGGCGATATACGGAAACCCCAAAGCGAACAAAAATGTTTTCTAGTAAAAATTCAAGGGCATATATAGTATCAAAGCATGTCCAATTAACATAGTTTTTTTGTTTATTGCTACTAAAAAATGTCCTAAAAGAGTTTGAACATATATTCACATTCTGATTTTTTGAATGCCCATTTAATTAGGTGTGTGAATTTTTTCTTAATGAGAATGTGAGGCAATGTGGTATACAGGGTAGAAAAATCAAAACTTTGAACAGATTCAAAAGCACCAATATAAGCATGCACTTTATCAAGTACTTCCAACGAGTTCTTGACACTCCAAAAGTAATTTATTCCACTATTTTCGAAGGCCTTATTTGAACAATTTATTATCAGGTTTTTAATTGTACCAAGTGTGCTGGTAAGAAGAATAGACAATTTAGTAGTTGAACAATGGCTTGAAGACGAAATAAATCTATATTTGTAAGGTAATTTGTGTAGCTTCGGAAGCAAATACATATTTGGGACTTTCATTGTATTTGGCTCTGCTTGGAATGCGGTGGCTAAAAGTTTATGTTTGTTACAGATTTCGTTTTCTGAAAATGGAGTCAGTTGGAATGTTGGTGAATTGGTGATTTCCTTTTTCAGAACCTCAATGTAAAATTTACGTCAAACAATAATAATATTATTAGCAGCTTTATCGGCCGGGACAAAAACAAATACCTTGGCTAGTTCTTTTAGTTTATGTTTGATACGAGAAATAGGTTTATTGTGGTTATTGTTAATAGTAAAATGTTCTTTAAAATGTTGAATACGTATATCAACTATCTTCATTACTGAATTAAAAAAAGAGTCAAAAGATTTTTTGTCAGCTTTTTCTCGTTTTATCCATTTCATACAGTAAGTATGGAGTGAGTCGTGGATGATATTACGACACTCACTCCAATTAATAATTGACGGGGGACGATATTTAGGTCCTTTACTGAGGAATGATTTTAACTCTCGGTCTTGAACGATGTTAAGATCTCCTGTTATAACATGGGAAATGGGTCCATAAATACATTCGGAATTATTGCAATTACATGAAGTAGGTGTATTTTCACTGATATTAACATCTTTACATAATTGACTATAATTAAACACAAATTTCCGGGTAGATTTCTTGTAAATATAACAAATAAGAGGTAGCTCAATATTGTCAAAATACCCAGGAATTTGTTCTTTAACAGAATGGTCGTTAAATATACCGGCAATATTTACAAAATCAAAGCCTTTATTGACATACTTAATTTTAAGAAAATGTTTTTTATGATCTTCAGGGCGATCAATTTTGGGAAATAATTTAGAATAACAATATGCCATAATAATTTGAACAATTTCATACTTAAGACTGCTATATGAAATTGTGTTGCAATCCTCCAAAATTTTATTTAACTTATTAACCGGTAACGAACAGAGTTTTGTTAACAGCTAATGTCTGCCGTTGTTTTTTGAAATAGAAATTAGGTCCGAAATATTGGTATGATTGGCCCGAAATTTTCTTTGATTGCGATTTGTTCTACGACCGTGAGAACGTTTTTTACAAACAGTTTTAGAAACTATATCCAAAATGTTAACGGAATTGGTTCTAGATATATTACCAATTCCCATTATATTATCATTTAGACCGAGAGGGTAAACTGTCTGTAATTTTTTAATCCAATTTAATTCAATTATTTTCCGTGATCGTACAAACTTTGAATGCGATTCACCAGGCTGCTTATTTACTTCTTCTAAAGGTTGAACAGCTAAATATTTAAAAGGATGGTTGTGCTTCTTAAGGTGTTGGTAAATGATACTTTTGAATTGATGGGGTCTTTTAAAAACGATACAGATGTTCTTGAGTGCGTTTAGATAAATATCGTCCAGTTTCGCCTTCGTACCGAATACCACACCCCGGTTTGTTTCATGTGAGTAAAAAAATAATACTGTTTGTTTTTCAAGTTATATCAGTTTCAAAATTTAAAGAAAATGTGCGACCATTAAACGTGGACCTTACCGTATTGTTGGTGGAAAGACGGGGACATGTAAGTCATTTTTGGCATGACACTTATCGATAGAAGGGTAACCACGATTATTATTGTTAAAAATGTTAGCAATGGTAGTATTTTTAGATAACCGATTTTGAAGATTGAGACGTGTAGATACCCTTTGAACAAGTTTAGTATTAAGTAATTTTCCATTTCTAAGCTTCATAATTGTTTTGTTAGTGAATTATATAATAAAGGAGCAAAGATTGGCGTCCAGAATATGAATAAGCATACAATAATTTAAGTTATATAAAATGGATAAATTTGTTCGGCTAAAAATGTCAAACGCTATCAGTATTAATTACCCGAAAAATATAAGATATATCAGGGTAGGACTGATAGCTGACTAAATAGTAGAATGGGGATGAATATTGAAATACTACTTTTTGATAAATATTCCTAAAGTAATGAACTTGAGCAGTTCTCGCTCGGACACACACTCCATAATCTAGTATATTATAAGAGCATAAACCTGAAGCACAGGCTTGGTAAATGACTCTAACTGTATGATGTCAACAATTAACTTTACCATCGGTGATGGTGATGATGATGTCTGATGTATGAAGAGCTTGATGTATGATGAGATGATTCGGTAAACTTCGAGGTTTTTTTTAGCGGAAAATTACCCAATCCATAATTGGTAATGCCAAGCAACCAAATTTAAACAATTATTAAAGTCATGTTATCATTAAGGCAGTATACAATATTTAAAACTGATTGAAATAAGAAAATTAAGAAGTATGATCAATTTGCCACAAATTTATTCCACACCAGGGCAATTTAAACTTTTCTTGATAATCATTTGCATCATATTCACAACTTAATATGTTTATTATACTTTAGGTATTTAATAAATTGCTTTGCCGAACGCAGCTGGATATGACCGCAGAGGTCCAACCCTGAACCGTTGGGACAAAAATAGACTCACTATTCAAGTTTGCTACAAGTCTGAATTTGGAATGTAATTAAATATTTGACACATAATAGGTTTCTGACACAGAATAACTGTAGTCGAAGAACTTAAAACTGATTAAATAATTTGAATTTATACTTATTTTTTTGGTTTTGCACTTCGCTTTTGCAAATTGCCTCATTCCCTCCAAAGATTACCCCTTTTTTTGTTAATTTGGTGCAATACACTATGCTTTTACAAAAGAAGGTTGCCTCTCACAAGGAAGCTATTAAACCAAGAGTTCCAAATGGTGAAGTTGAAATCATCCCTTCGTAAATTTTACGGACGCCATCACGAGTTGGTTGACCGTTATGGAATAACCGTTTCACATAGGATATCGGATATGTTCCTTACGTTGTAACTACAATCCCCTTCCCTTTCATGAATGTGACCTACCGAATTAGACTATTTACCGGATTTGTTTTCACATAAACAACACGACGGTGCCTCATGTGGAGCAGGGTCTGCTTATGCTTCCGGGGCACCTGAGATCACCCCTAATTTTTTGATGGGGTTCGTGTTGTTTATTCTTTAGTTTTCTATGTTGTGTCATGTGTGCTGTTGTTTGTTTGTCTTTTTCATTTTTAGCCATGGCGTTGTCAGTTTGTTTTAGATTTATGAGTTTGGCTGTTCCTTTGGTATCTTTCGTCCCTTTTTTTTGACTCCAAACCGAAAAAGAAAAGAAAAATGTATCCCCCACTTATTTTGCAAAAAAAAAATATATATGAAGAAATTTTCTTTTTAATTTCTGAAATCTGATATGAGAAAAAAAGTTCTTTACACATAATTTAAAAGCAGTGTAAGAGAGGTAATCAAACATGTTTGGATTATCTCAATATAGTTGGATTACATTCCTTACACTAGTTTCAAATTGTCTTAATTGGCCATTAACCAAGAAAACCTTGTTTCCCCCTCTTTTTTGCCTCTAATTCCTAAACGTTTTGAGCTATAACACATCCCCTACACCCACCTTTCCAAACAAACCATAATCATCCCTTTGTAGTATGGAAACTTGTGGTATAATTTCAGAGAGATCTATACACTTAAGGACTGGAAACTACAAAAATGTTTATGTGGACTCCCTTTTTGGTCCCTAATTTCTAAACAGTTGAGAACATAACCCCCAAATCCACCCGATGCAACTGAGGTTATCCTATTTAATAGATCTTATGTTAGTGGGGTTACGTTGTTCAATAGAGGGTATGGTATACCATGTTAACACATGTTAGGGGGTTATTCTATTGAAATAGAGAAACACAGTATTATAGCCATGCTAGTATATGGTATGGGGTTATCTTATTCAAGTAAAATAACACAGCAATGATACAAATTTTGCATATGGTATGGAGTTATACTGTTCTAATAGGGTAAAACGGTACAACGATGTTGAAGCCAATAATATTTTTTTTATCCTACATCCGGAAATTAAAACTCCGGCCTAAAAACCATATACCATGAGACTAACACGTTATTTGATTTATTATTGTTGATCTTATGATTATAGGGTAATTGCATGAATATTGGGGAATATTGTCCCGAGTAGAGTATGGATTATAAAGATGGTACGTTTGATGGAACTTCCAAATATACAGCCGAGACCGCATTCGATCAAAAATCGTAGTTGAAAAGCATTAGAAAATATCGAAAATGATTATTTTTTATATAGATACGCATCCCTCTGAAATCACCTACTTATGGAAAATGTGTGATAATATTACTTAGATAAGTTCACAATAATTTATTCAAAGGTAAAAAGATAACCACTGTTCCCTAATATAATATGCCGGATACAATAGTAATACTAATGGCCATCATATACTATATGTATAAATGCTTTATTAATAACAAATATAAGAGAGAAGATGTGGTATCGATTGCCAATGAGACAACTCTCCACAAGAGACCTAAATGACCTAAAAGTTAACAACTATAGGTCACAGTACGGCCTTCAACAATGAGCAAAGCCCATACCGCATAGTCAGCTATAAAAGGCCCCGAAATGCATTGTAAAACAATTCAAATGAGAAAACTAACAGCCTTCAAATGATTTATATATAAAAAAAAAATGAACGAAAATAAATATGTAACACATAAACAAACGAAAACCACTAAATTACAGGCTCCTGGCTTGGGACAGACACATACAAATAAAATTGAGAATGGAAATGGGGAATGTGTCAAAGAGACAACAACCCGACCATAGAGCAGACAACAGCAGAAGGTCACCAACAGGTCTTCAATGTTTATTTTCCAATAAAAATTCAAGGTGGCTATAGTGACAAATCTAAATCGGTGACCCCCATTTTTTTTCCATCATATATTGTTCCTCAAATCATTAAATACCTTCACACAAATATTTTAGAGGGAAATCACTGGTAGAACTGAATAAGTTGTTAAAGGCTTTTTCAAAGTTTAGGACTACTTTATCTTAGGAAAGGATTTATGTGGGTGAAATGACCTTGAAAAATAGTTTTATTCCCAGCATTTTCATCAAATGAGCATTTAGTGTTTCAACCTAAATAATAATCTCAAGCTGATCTATTAAAAGATGACGCGGCGACAGCTTTCTGTATGGAAATGTTCGTCAGAAAAGCAGAACGCTAATTTTATATCATTTTATGTCAGTAATGACAGTATATCGGAGGTTTCTCTCTAAGCAAGTACAAAATTTCAGAGACAAGTTGTTGTCTCCATGGTTACTTGCAAACAGTCAAGTTTTTGAATGATATACTTATGTCGACCCCCGCAACACACCGTGTTTTGTTTTTTTGGTATTTATTTTTTTGCTTTTTGCTTATTATCTGAAACTGAGACTATTATAACACATAACCTCAGTCTTAAAAGGCGAGATCATCGGACTCACCGTTGCACACACTTTCACATAGAAGATCATCAAGTTGAACTATATGTAAAAGACAAAGAAATAGCTCGTAGAACATTTTAAGAGAGGGCACAACCAATATATAAACTCAATTATAATGACACTCTCAAACATACTAATACAAATTTAACAATTACTAATCTAGTATAACTGATCTTTAACCCCCCCCCCCTTTATAGATGATCCATATTTTCATATGTAGAACAGGTGCTCTCTTTATATATAGTACTGCTTCTCCTTCTACCATTGGGCATCTAACCATAGTTACATGCTCAGCTCTGCCTCAAGTGCTCTCTATTTTACTATCCACACCGATATGTGTCCACACTTGTAATTTTTTTTTCTTTTCGGAAAATACTCATTTCCATTCGGAACTTAGCTAGATCTACCACGATGTTGATGATGGGGCGCGGCCATTATCTCTCACTGGAACAGATAGTAGGTAACCAGACATTTTCAATGTATAAATCTATCCTATTCTAAAAGATAAATTCCACAGTTATAGGGATGAAACTTTAACAAGCAATACAAGTACATTAATCAGGAGTAATAGGGAGTTTCACCACATATATAGCTAGTGGAGAAGAAGATAAAAGTGTATAAAAAAATCAGTTAATCTATTTTGGAGTTTTTGTCCCCTTTATAATGCTTTTTATCAGTTTTTTACTGTGACCACGATATGTTTAGGAGCTAGGTTAAGTTTACTGAGTTGGAAAATGGATCAGCATGACAATATGTAGGAGAAAAGTCTATAAACCTGTTTTGGAGTTATTGCCCCTGAAATAATATAAATTTCCAGTTTTTTAGCTTTTTCCATGAAAAAATAGGAGCTCAGGTGAAAATTGAACATGTAAAAAGGTTCAACCTAACAAGATGAATCTAAAAAAATAGTGAATATTTGGTCCCGGTCACTGGTGTCAACTTATATTTGAAGTTCCACTGGAAACTTTGTTATAAACAATGTCATAATATCTATACCTGTAGGAACACATATTCTATACCATTTATTCCGTTCGGAACATATACTGTAATTTTTATTCCTCTGGAAATAATATTCCAGAATATTTTTCCTTTGGAACTTAAATTTATATGAAGGAACTTCTATTCTGTGACACCCCCTGTTTCGATATCTATTCTGTGACACCCCCTGTTTCGATATCTATTCTGTGACACCCCCTGTTTCGATATCTATTCTGTGACACCCCCTGTTTCGATATAATCTTTTTATCAACTTGTACTATACTTCTATTCACACATTTTTATGCCCCACCTACGATAGTGAACATGGTGAAAATATAAATGAAAATATTTATTTTTCACTATATATTGGTGGATACCCCCATTTTATAATGGCCTCCCATGAACACCAAGTATGTTTAAATTGATCATCCCTAATAGACATCCCTAATGGAAAAAAACATACCTAACCTCTACTTGTTTCAAGCTTTACCTCAAAGGAAAATTTACTCGTTCAAATTTTATGAAAACATTGTGTTCATACATTGTTCCACTACATCTTTTAGGAGAGATCTGGAAACTAATTTGTATAAATTGAAATCTTTATCATACATTTCAGGTCAACCTTCTCATTTATATTGGCAGAATATATAATTACTATTAACTGACAAAAAATAAAGGAACTGTTGAAAATGCATGGCGAAATTTGTTGGGCAAGGACAGACATAAAGCTTAACATCAGAAAACCTCTGGATTCTCAGAACTGTTTATCACATTGACATTATCAACATGATCAAATCAGATAGGTTTTAAAAAAGTATATATTGTAAAAGACTTTACACCTTTCACAAAATATCTTACTACAAAAAATGCTAGCAAGTATTGAACTGTTCCTGACACGCAATTATTATTATACCCCTTATCTTGAAAAGATGGGGCATTTATTGATGCACATGATTGTCAGTATGCTGTCTGTCCACCATTAAAAATTTTAGTTTTATGATGATGATTACAGTATCCCTTGACCAAATCTGATGAAATTTAAACATCTTGGATAATACTTTATACTGGTCAAGTTTGATTATGATAGCTTTGATGTTTATTGTTCAAGAGTTATGACTAAATATGCCCCTTATATAATTATCCACGACCACCTTGAAAGTTTTTTTTAAATCTCTTGCCAAATTTGTTTTTAAGTTCTTTAAGAACACAATGCAAGTTGGTTCATGAATGACAGATCAAGTTAATTTTGACATTTACTGTTTTAAGAGTTATTACCCTTATTTACCTAAAAATTCAGATTTATTTTGTGTTTCTTGTTAATAATGCACCATTTGAAAAAATCTTTTTTCAATTTTATTATAATTTAACACAAGCATGACAAGTGAGGAAACTTAAAATACTGGTCACATTCAATTGTGATTTTGGTTTGTGGCAACTTAAAAATCCTAGTATGAATTATATATATAGAGTATATAAAATGTTATTCTGCAACATACACCTGTATTCCCAACTTTATTCTAGGCTTGAAGAATTTTCAGTTTCACTTGACATGACTGCATTCAGGATGATTTCAGCTTTAATCAACACACAGTACTGGGAAGAAGTTAAGACACACCATGTGGTTTATGCTTACATTTTGTCTGTCAGAGATGAAATAGTGAAGAAAAAAACAAGCCTGACTAGGAAATGTGACATTGATCCACTTACGACAAAGATTTCAGTTTATTGTCCATTGACCGGCATGTGATTAGGTATAGTCTTACCAGTACTTTGGATACCATGCTTTTGTGTCTTCCACTACCATTGGGAGCTGTTGGGTGTGTGTATGATTAATGGAAGAAACCACCAATCACAACAAAACTAAAATGAAACTTATTTCTCTTATTTTTTTGTGTTTATTTATAAATGAATAACTGCATATCTTAAATTTTTAAAGAAAATCGTAATATTTAATAGTTTTCTGAAAGTTGTATGTTTATTGATGGTAACAACTTAACATCATATATGTAAACCAACTTATTTTTCAGGGATAGTAGATTTTGTGTAAAGCCCTTTCCAGCTGACTTAGCAGCAATTTATTCTTGTGATTTTCAACCAAAATGCTATTGATTTCTGTTAGGAAAGACCCCAATTTTAGGTAATCCTGACAATTTTCATTCCAATTAAATGCCTTGGGTTGAGCAATATCAAATTACCTAGTAAGACTGGCTTTTTCTTCCCTGCTTTACCTCTGACAGACAACATATGTGCCTTTTCTTTCTTTCTTAAACTCACAAAAGTATCAAAAGTAATAGTCTACAAAAATAAGTTGTGTACAGTTTTGTAGATTTAGGATCTTCTTTAAATTATACATTTATTACACACTTTTTAATTACAGTGATATATTATATGATGGAAAGTTAAAGCTGGAAGTAAGGTGCATACCATGAATTCATGAAAGTACCTGACAAGTGGACTTGCAAGATCTGGTGTAAGTGAACATTTGTGAATGGTTGAAGAAGCACAATAAAAGAAGTCCATGAAGTTTTTGAAGATCTTGTTGTCAGGTTAATTTCAAGTCATCCCTTTCATGCTTTACACATTTGTTTGCCTTAATTGATATATCCCCATTGATTGACATATAACTTGATACCAGCTAAAACACAAGTCACCTAAAATTGGATTGCCATCAAATCTTAACTTGTTGAAATAGTGTACATGGCTTTGTGCTTTGAACAATTAGTCCAATTAAAACTTTCAACAGGTTGTCAACTATATTAGGCAAACATATTCAACAAGTGACAAATAATATCAAAAATATTTTAACACCCTCAGCACTTTTATAATATGTATAATATCAGAATTATTAAAATTTATGTTATTTGTCCAATGATTTAACAAAAAAATTTATGAGGTTCAGTAGTTTGATTGATTTGAAATAAGATATCAAATATCAGAATGTCAACTGAAGAAAATGTAGAGAGTGCACAGGAAATTTATAAGAAAATGTAGAGAATGCACAGACAAAATAAGAAAATATATGGATTCACAGAAACAATAGTTGTATAATCATGTATATAGGAATAATAGGTATAATATTAAGACTTCTAATTCTGGATACTATTTTTTGTTTGCAGAAATCAGAGATGTATTGAATAGATTTTAAATGACACTGTTAAATCTGACACAAAATAGTAATCTAATAGATGTTATTTTATTTTTTTCAGTATCTGACTTTATTGGTAGATGTAATTGAACAGTTTAATAAACCAGCTCCAGAAAATCTAGATCATTGTTCCAATACTCCAGCAAAAAGATTTATCATTAGAATTCCAGGAAGTCACAACAAATTTATTTTATGAATTGATCCTTAACACTATCATCATTGCAATGGGTTTAATATTATACCAGGCTCTTGAGTCTGAGGAAAGGAAAGTTATTTTCCTTAGTTTACTGTTAAAATAGAGAACCTGAATAATGAAAAGAAGCTTTTTTTTGGCATGTGATAGTAATTATTTTATTGAAGTTGTATACTGGCCGGGTTTACCCTGCGTCCATTTTCTTCTTGCCACGCCTTTGACTAATGCTTTAAGTGGTTTTCATGAAACTTTGATGAATTATTTATTTCTATTGAAATGAGCTACCTTTCGTTTGATAGAAATTTTAGATTTTACTTTTCCTAGCTATGGGGATTTTTTTGTTAAAAAAAAAGGGGGATTTTCCTGTTTTTGGACAAGAATTCATAAGTGCTTTGAGCAGTTTCATGGAACTTTGATGACTGCTTTATTTCTATTGATGTGAGCTCCCTTAAGCTTTTTTTTTTTTTTTATAAATTTCTGATATGAAATATAGGCATTATGGAATGTTATAAATGACAGGCATATAATGTGCTCATTGCACTGTTGTATATTTAACTAGTTCATTGTAAATTCTATTTCTCAAATTAGGTTTGTGTGTAACATCTTTTTTATTGTTTTTTTTTTCTTAAAAGTTCCTCTTGCTCATTTTTCTCTTACTTATTTAATTGTATTTTATTGTAAACTTTAAGTTTTTAATCAATTGTAACCTGTTGACTATTTTTTTTAAACATCATTTATGGCATTTAACTATTTATTGTATATATTCTAACTATTTTGTTGTGATGTTTTTTTGTTGTTGTAAACTTTGATATGTGAGAAACTGTGAGTGAATAAATGTCCCTTGTTTCATTGTCAATGTCGCATGTTTTGTATCTTTAAGTAGAAATCAGGTATTCTTAAAACGAAACATTTATTTAATCTGAACTTCCAACCTCATTTAGTTTCCACATTTATGAAATTTATATCAAAGGTTTATACATGTATCAGCAATGTCTCATCCAAATATATCTGTTTTCAGTGATTGTGATGAATTTTATATTATATATCTGTTTTCTTTTAAATATGTAGAACTAGGTATCTAGTTTTCTTGTATGAAGTAATATGTTATGTTACGTTAATTTCAAGGTTAATTATTTTAACTTTGATATTAATTTTTTTCACTATGAAATCAAAAATACTTGACATATTGAATATGTTTTTATTATGGAAAATTTTAGTACAATATTTTTTATGCCCCACCTACGATAGTAAAGGGGCATTATGTTTTCTGGTCTGTGCGTCCGTTCGTCTGTCTGTCTGTTCGTCCGTCTGTCTGTCCCGCTTCAGGTTAAAGTTTTTGGTCAAGGTAGTTTTTGATGAAGCTGAAGTCCAATCAACTTGAAACTTAGTACACTGGTTGCTTATGATATGATCTTTCTAATTTTAAGACCAAACTTGACTTTTGACCCCAAATTTCAAGGTCCTCTGAACATAGAAAATGAAACTGCAAGTTTCAGGTTAAAGTTTTTGGTCAAGGTAGTTTTTGATGAAGCTGAAGTCCAATCAACTTGAAATTTAGTACACATGTTACTTATGACATCATCTTTCTAATTTTAAAGCCAAATTAGATTATTTACCCAATTTCATGGTCCATTGAACATGGAAAATGATAGTGCGAGTGGGGCATCCGTGTACTTTGGACACATTCTTGTTTTAGTTCATGTTAATTAAGTTTATAACAGTTTATTATTATTACTAGTTTACTTAAAGGCACACATTGTATGCAACAAGAGCAACACAATATAGTATACAAAATGATAAATTGGTCAATAAATATGACAAGAGAAGAAAAAACACAACCCTTTTATCACTAGGGGTGGGAAAGAGGTTTTAAGTATTTGTGAAATATGGTCAGGATAGTACTAGCATAGGACAAAAAATTTCCAGATAGATATAGTATTAGTATAGTGTTTATGTACTTTGCATTGAAGCTAATATTGACCTTGTTTTACGAATCAGGTTTGTCAGTTCTGTTCCGCTTACACTTTTCCGTTGTTTTGATGTCAGACTATTTCATGGGCAAAAACTCAATCAATACTTATAAGTGTCATATTTTATGCTTCAGTAAAAAATGAGAATTTTATTTATTGTTGCTTTAAGGGTATAATATGTGTTAGGATTATGTTTTCTATTAAAGATTTGGGAATGATGTTTAATGAGTATTTCTGATGGTATATATGCTACGTATAAATTAAATTTTTAGTTGCCTTTTCAATAAAGCAATCATTTACTATTATGAAGTTTTTGTGTTTGTTGCCAATCTCAAATGGTTTTAACAGCAAAAGCAGAACAGTAGTAAAAAAAAACAAATTGACCACAGCAAGTATTCTAGTAATTAAAGTAATAAGTAAAAAGCTGCTTTGGTCCTGATGTTCATAATGGCACCGTCTTCTCTATTTTGATGATTAAAACTTGTATTTCCTTGATGTCATAAACAATTTGTGTACAAGTCAAATACAACTTCCAGTTGCTTGTTAACAGTAAAGAATACTACCACAGCAGAGTAGATAAACAGGATTTTTCTGAATATTAATTTCAAAAATTAAAATCTATTTTAGTTTAAAATGATAAAATCCCAATAATAAATATGCGCAATAATTTCTGAATTTACAGTATATGAAATTAGGGTTTTCAAACCACTCCTTTTTTAAGTGAATGGTTCAAGAATGAATCATGTAATATATATTATCTGCACATCAATGAAACAAAGCCATGATCAGCTAGCAAAGAAATTAATTTCTCATACAGATAAAATATCGAATAAGTGATTAATGTAGGTAAATTTTTAGGACAACTTACTCTTTTAACATGTTTATGACTGCAAACATTTGCAATCATAAAATGGTATGGCTATTTAAATGGTGTTTAAAAGAAAAATCAAAGTCTTTGATTCTTGGGATTATGAAAAATGCTGGATCTAACTGCACATTTAGATTTTTGACCCCACTTTAAATTGGTCCATATTAAAGTCCAAAGGATCCAAATTGTTTGATTTCAAGAAATATTTAATATGTGGTGTCCCTTTTAAGATGCTGAATCTTAAGTGAATTTAGACATTGATTTTTTAACCCAATTTTCAAATTAACTGGTCCATATTGAGGTCTGAAAGGTCCAAAATTGAAGATAAATGGACTTCATCAAAAATTGAATTCTTCGGATTGTTAGATATATTGAATTAAGACTTGTGTTTAGATTTGTGATTTTGGTCCAAATTTTCAAAAAAAAATTCAAATATTGGGTCCATTTGATATGTTGAATCTTATTGTGAAATAAGACTTTAATTTTTGGGCTTACTGATCAAATTTATGGCAAGCCGTTTTTGCTATTTATTATAACTTCATTAAATCTCATAAACTTTACAAGATATAATGTATATTATATAGTTTATGAGATATCTTCTTTAGTTTATAAGATATATTATAAAGTTTATGAGATACCTTAAATAGTTTATGAGATATCTTATATAGTTTATGAGATATCTTATATAGTTTATAAGATATCTCATATAATTTTCTTTATAAGAAATCTCATATAATTTTCTTTATACGATATCTCATAATTTTCTTTATAAGATATCTCATATACTTTGAAAGATATCTTTTAAAGTATTATTAGATATCTTGTAAACTATATTTTTTTTTATATCATATATGAGATGTTTTATAAGATATCTCCTTAAATATACAACATATCTTATATATTACATGAGATTTCTTGAAATTCTAATAAATAGTAAAACAGTTTGCCATACATATTGGTCCGTTCTGAGGTCCAACAGGTCCTAAAATTAAATTTTGTATGATGAACACAAGGTGTTTTGTTATATTGTGAACCCATGGATCTAACCATATATTTATAGGTAAATGAGATAAGAAGATGTGGTATGATTGCCAGCAAGACAACTCTGTTCAAGAGGCAAAAATGTTGCAGGCATTAACAACTATAGGTCAACTTGCAGATTTTTTACAAGGTTAAAAACCCATAAAAACTGAATAATCAGCTATAAAAGGACACCAAATTACAAATGTAAAACAATTCAAAGGAGAAAACTTACAGCCAATATATGTTAAAAATAATGAACGAAAAACAAATATGTTAAAACAGCAACAAACGGCAGCCATTGAATTAAAGGCTCCTGACTGGGACAGCCACATACGAAATGTGGCGGAGATGAAATAGTTGGATGGCGCAAAACCCTTTCCTACCATGGGACATTGGTACAACAGCACAAAACAATGAACTATAAAATATAACAAGCAACAACCATTCAATTTAGCTCCTTCGTTACTTGGAACAGGCACATACAAAATGTTTGAATGTTCCAACATTTCCCCTAACAAACTATATAAAAATCAGTCAGAGAATGGCTTAACTCATCAGATGGGTCAAAATAAAAATAAAGAATCTTAACAAAAACACAATGTATAGGAGGTAAGATAAGTAATTATATACCTCTCGAATAACTCTGTCTCATATGTGTATGAACGTTAAATACATTGTAGGGTCAAAACACATCTTATAACTCTGTTTCATAGGTATATATGAACGTTATAAGGTCTATAATATCGAATAGCTCGGTTTAATAGGTGTATGATTGTCTCATTGGTGTGTACACGTTGTATAGGGTTTTTATCTTACCTCCTATACATTTCCAGGAATAGGATTGGTTAAAAGCGTCCGCGTGCAAACCGTGTATATTTGATATTAGGTTAGTAGGGAGGCGGGGCTTATCTCATACACGGTTAGTAGTGGAGTTACGTCCCTTAATATTCCTTATTAGGTAAGAAGGAGGCGGGGCTTATTTCATACACGGTTAGTAATGGTGTTATGTCCCTTTGTAAAAAACAAAACGGTACTGAGAAAAAATCTTAAAAGTTCCAACAGACGAAGAAATTGATGATTAAGATTAATGTATAGGAGGTAAGATAAGTAATTATATACCTCTCGAATAACTCTGTCTCATATGTGTATGAACGTTAAATACATTGTAGGGTCAAAACACATCTTATAACTCTGTTTCATAGGTATATATGAACGTTATAAGGTCTATAATATCGAATAGCTCGGTTTAATAGGTGTATGATTGTCTCATTGGTGTGTACACGTTGTATAGGGTTTTTATCTTACCTCCTATACATTTCCAGGAATAGGATTGGTTAAAAGCGTCCGCGTGCAAACCGTGTATATTTGATATTAGGTTAGTAGGGAGGCGGGGCTTATCTCATACACGGTTAGTAGTGGAGTTACGTCCCTTAATACTCCTTATTAGGTAAGAAGGAGGCGGGGCTTATTTCATACACGGTTAGTAATGGTGTTATGTCCCTTTGTAAAAAACAAAACGGTACTGAGAAAAAATCTTAAAAGTTCCAACAGACGAAGAAATTGATGATTAAGATTGAAACAAATTCATAAAACACATTTAAACCTTACAAGTCGTTATTGTTGGAATCTGTTTTTGTAGGATCAATGGACGTATTTTCTTAGCGCTAACAGTATTGAAGACCTGCTCGTTTTGAGAATCACTAGTCTTAATTTCACACGTTAAGATAGTCGGTAAGATAAATTCGTTACATAGTGTGCTAGTGACGTAATACGGTATATATGGGGGTCAGTAAATTCCATATGGGGATTCGAGCTTCGCTCTCACCCCATATGGAATTTACTGACCCCATATATACCGTATTAGGTCACTAGCACACTTCGCTCTCACCCCATATGGAATTTACTGACCCCATATATACCGTATTAGGTCACTAGCACACTATGTAACTAATAATACCCATCGAATAACTTTGTCTCATTGGTGTATACATGTTGTATAGGGTTTATACCCATCGAATAACTTTGTCTCATTGGTGTATACACATTGTATAGGGTCTATACCAACCGAATAACTGTCTCATTGGAATATGAACTCTATATATCGAATTGATCGGTCTAATAGGTGTATGAACCTTATATACCCATAGCGCCGTCTCATTGGTGTATGAACGTTGTATAGGGTTTTTATATATCGAATAACTATGTCTCATTGGTGTATTCATGAACGTTATACAGAGAATATACTTATCGAAAAATAAAAGTAATGAAATTATGCATTTCAAATCAAGTTGTCTTTCAGTGCGTCGTTTTACCTACGTTACCACAGTCTAGTAACCGCTAGATTGATTGATTGCTGTTTGCTTTGCGTCCAGTAACAAATATTTCATTCATGTTCAGAACGAGATCATATTAGCGATCACTTCTATAGTAAGATTAACCGCTAGACTCTGTCCGTCCAACAAACTATTTACGTCCAGTGGCAAGTTTTGCATTCATGTTCAAATTAACAGCGAATACAATAGAAGGGTTATATAACCGTAGGACTCCGTCTGTCAAATTGACTGGAAATAAAATCAATTTTCGGCTTCTACCTGACGAAATCATTTTTTGATTTGGTCTGCAGCTTGGTATTAATATTGCAGCCAGTAAATAAGTACATCCGACGTGCAGCCACTTAAATGTCCGTCTAAATACCTTTATATGTGTAAGAACTGTATCCATACCATCATGTTACAAATATATTTTATGAACGATGGTGTCCGCCTGTTTCAATGATTTGTTATACATGTTATATACGAAATGAATCCAAAACAATGACATAACTGACTGTATGCAAAAACCACAGACAATAATCACGCAAGTACCATAGCAAAACTTACAGACTGTACGTAAGTACCACAGACTATACACTACTTAGACTGTATCTAAGAACCACCGACAAAACTCACAGACTGTACGTAATAAACACAGACAATACTTACACTGTATCTTAGAACCACAGACAAAACTTACAAACAACATAAGAACCACAGACAATACTTAGACAGTATCTAAGAACCACAGACTATATTTTCAGACTGTATCTAAGAACCACATACAATACGTACAGACGGCATCTAAGAACCACAGACACTACTATAATGTTGTATCTAAGAACCACGAACAATACTCAAAGACTTTGTCTAGGAACAACAGAAAAAACTTACAGACTTTCACAGGATCTAAGAACCACAGACAGTACTTACAGACTGTATCTAAGAACCACAGACAATACTTTGACTGTATCTACGAACCACAGACAATACTTTGGCTGTATCTAAGAACCACAGACAATACTTACAGACTGTATATAAGAACCACAGAAAAAACTTACAGACTGTATATAAGAACCACAGACAATACTTACAGACTGTATATAAGAACCACAAAAAAACTTACAGACTGTATCTAAGAACCAGACAATACTTGAAGACTGTATCTAAGAACCACAGACAATACTTACAGACTGTATATAAGAACCACAGACAATACTTACAGACTGTATATAAGAACCACAGACAATACTTACAGACTGTATCTTAGAACCACTGACAATACTTACAGACTGTATATAAGAACCACTGACAAAACTTACAGACTGTATATAAGAACCACAGACAATACTTACAGACTGTATATAAGAACCACAGACAATACTTACAGACTGTATCTTAGAACCACTGACAATACTTACAGACTGTATCTTAGAACCACTGACAATACTTACAGACTGTATCTTAAAACCACTGACAATACTTACAGACTGTATATAAGAACCACAGGCAATACTTACAGACTGTATCTAAGAACCACAGACAAAACTTACAGACTGTATCTTAGAACTACTGACAATACTTACAGACTGTATCTTAGAACCACTGACAATACTTACAGACTGTATCTTAAAACCACTGACAATACTAACAGACTGTATATAAGAACCACAGACAATACTTACAGACTGTATCTAAGAACCACAGACAAAACTTACAGACTGTATCTTAGAACGACTGACAATACTTACAGACTGTATATAAGAACCACAGACAATACTTACAGACTGTAAATAAGAAGCACAGACAAAACTTACAGACTGTATATCAGAACCAAAGACAATACTTAAAGACTGTATCTAAGAACCACAGACAATACTTTGACTGTATCTACGAACCACAGACAATACTTTAACTGTATCTAAGAACCACAGACAATTCTTAAAGACTGTATCTAAGAACCGCAGACAAAACGTACAGATTGTATCTAAGAACCACAGACAATACTTACAGACTGTATCTAGGAACAACAGACAATACTTATTGACTGTATCTAAGAACCACAGACAAAACTTACAGACTGTATCTAGGAACAACAGACAATACTTATAGACTGTATCTAAGAACCACAGACAAAACTTACAGACTGTATCTAAGAACTACAGACTGTACATCGGAACCAGACAATATTTTCAGACTGTATCTAGGAACCAGACAATACGTACAGACTGTATTTAAGAACCACAGACAATACTTTCATGCGGTATCTCAGAACCACGACAGTTTTAACTTGCAGACTGTATCTTAGAACCACTAAGAACCACAGACAAAGCTTACAGACTGTATCTTAGAACCACAGACAATAAATACACAGTATCTAAGAACCACAGACAATTCTTACAGACTGTATCTAGGAACAACAGACAATATTTACAGACTGTATCTAAGAACAACAGACAATACTTACAGACAGTATCTAGGAACAACAGACAATACTTACAGACTGTATCTAGGAACAACAGACAATATTTACAGACTGTATCTAAGAACAACAGACAAAACTTACAGACAGTATCTAGGAACAACAGACAATACTTACAGACTGTATCTAGGAACAACAGACAATACTTAGACAGTATATAGGAACAACAGACAAAACTTACAGACTGTATCTAGGAACAACAGACAATACTTTAATACAGACAATATTTACAGACTGTATCTATGAACAACAGACAATACTTAAGACTGTATCTAGGAACAACAGATAATACTTACAGACAGTATCTAGGAACAACAGACAATACTTACAGACAGTATCTAGGAACAACAGACAATACTTACAGACTGTATCTAAGAACCATAGACAATGCATATCAGGGTTTGCCATTTGTAAATTATTTGAATTTGCAGTGCAGTTGTCTTGTGTACATTTGCCTTGCATTTTTTATCATCCATATTGAACTCCGGCTTGTTTCGTGTACATGCCTTATATCTTTTATTATTTATATTTTACCAATTGTCTCTTTTTCATTTACAAGTCTTACATCTGTCATTATCTATATTTAAATGAATTAGACTAATGTCTTTCTTTATCTGCTTGTAAAGACAGTCTGCGCCAAAAACTTTTTCATTTACTAGTCCGTAAACTAAAAATCAAAACTTGTCCCTATATGACTCTATAAAATTTTGAAAATTTACTCTAGTTTGAATCAATATTTACTAGTCTGGGTTATCGGATTAGTGGCTAACGGTGCTGACTACTTTAAAGATACAGTAAAAGTACATTTGATAGGCAAAAAAAAATCATTTTTGATTTCTAAAAACAAACAAGAGTGCACACGCTGGAATGTCTCATATGCTTTACTGACCATTGATTTTATGGTCTTTTAGATTAAGGTTTCACTACAAGTATCACTGACAATTCATATTTTACATAAATCCTGTTAGACACACATGCACATCTAACAATAATTCAATATACCAAATATATTTGACCTATTGCTTAATATAGTACTTGAAAAAAGACCAAAACACAACAAACTTAACATTGACCAATGAATCATAAAAATTAGATCAAGGTCAGATGAAACCTGCCAAACTGACATGTTCCCCTTTACATACATAACATATAGTTGACCTGCTGCGTCCAATATTTTAGAAATAATAAATAATGATAATAAATAAGCAAGTCTGCAAGATATACAAACAGAGACAACATTATCTCTAATGAGATTTTAACTGACATAATAATGGATCTAATCACAGAACTTTAAGGTCAAAGTCACAAGAATCTGGTCTGACTGAAATGTAGATCTTTGAAAAAGACACACTGACAATATCTTAGAATCACAGACAATTCATACATGTATACATGGAGACTCTTTTTAAGAAAACCATATAACTCACAGATTGTATCCTGTTCTAGTTTTACTTATAAAAAAATAGGTGAAAATAGTAAAGTCATCATTTAATAAAAAAATAATTTCACACAAAAAGTCATGCTTAGCTACAATACTAAGTTCAATTCAGGCTTTGTGTTGCACTCAATTCCTTCTGTAAAGAGGAAATGAACTTTAAATATGATAGTTGAAGCAATTTTCTCTCTGTTTTCTATCTTTTGCTGTTTTATTTTCTATATGATGCAAGTTATATTTAAACTCAATATCTATTACTGGAACAGCCTTCCTTTTAATAAACATATTGGATACAATCAAATCAATCTAAACATGTTTTATTAATTTTATTCTTTATTATAAAACTTTAAATTTTCTAAATTTGTATATATATAAATATATGTAAATGTAAATAAAAACATTATCATAAATATCTAACAAGAAAATTATCTATACATTAGTGACATGCATAAAGCACAATTTATATTTATCATGCATAATATCATGGTACAAAACAAAATAGACAAAAAAATAACCTATTAAAAAATATGGAGCAAGAGGGCACAAAGTGTTTTTGAGAGATTTTTTTTAATAGGAAGACAAATTCAATAGATATCTTTATATTATATTAATCTTTTATAGACCAAGTAAATTTATCAACAAATTTACAAGTTTCAAAAATTAATAATGAACAAACCAATTTATCTTACAAAAAGACACTGTTTAATACGTTTTCTTTTATACATTTAAATAATTATGAATTAATTAATTGTGACTTTTTGACTGAGGCTTGTTACTCTAAGTCCTATGGCTTTTTTTTGTTTTTCAACACATATTGTCAACAATCAACAAACACAAATATGATTAGTCAATTCCAGTTTATATATTCATCTTAATTTAAAGTACAATTATTTGCAACAATGAAGTATTAGCATATCATAATCATTATGTATGTTTTTCTGTACATGTATTTATGACATTTAAAAATCACGTTTTGAGGTATATTAAATTATATGATAAACACATCCTCTATGCAATGAAGACAATCCCAATAAAAATAATAGGATTTAGAACTAACCTTTATTATACAAAAAAAAATCACTGTTGTGACACAAACTTTTTTTTTGTATGGAGTCTTAATAATTTGTTTATATTTTAGAAATTTATATTTATTTATGCCAAGACTCTCTAATCTTTTCAGAGAGGCATTCATAGTGGACTGTCCTTATGGCATATATTTTTTTCATAACTAAATATAATTGGGGTGGATTAATACTACACATATCAAGAAATAATAAAAACACAGGTCATACTTACAAGGTATTCAAGAATGACATCTTAATCCTAAGAAATAAAAAAACAAAACAAAGTAACCTTACTAAAAACCATCAATAGTTGTCAATAGTACTGACGTAGGAAAAGGTATAAAAAAAAACCAATTACAACATATCTAAAAAGGAGCAATTACAAAACAGATCGGTATATTAAAACAATACATTACATAAATTTACATAACTCTATCGTAGTGGTAAAATATCAAACATAAGCTCAAAACTAAGTGCAATAAAACAAGTCTTCTCTGTTCTTTAAAGCCATTCTTGCCCTTCACTCTTTGACACTTGTATGGCAAGCACTAAGAAGTCTTGATAAACCTAAAATACATTTTTTTTTTCATGTAAAATTCACAAAAACTGGTTCAATTATTGAAATAAACATACATTATAAAATGAAAAAAAAAGTTGAACTGTTCAGATCACATTCCAGATAACTGACTTTTCCAAAGATATATTAAGTCAAGTTGGAATGATGTCTTAGTTCTGGTTTTAGGCATGTTGCAAAAAATCTCTTTTTTGGTTTAAAATTTTACAAAGTATAATGCAATATTATATGACTGGAACATCTTAAGCTTGGAAGTTGGATCAAGCTATCAAAAAATTAAGTGTGATAAAGTGTATTTAAATTAAAATAAATATATTCTTTTAAAATCAAGGGCAGATAATTACATTGATTTGATAGGACACTTTGAGTTTTGTATTTATTTTTAAAGAACAGAAGGCAGAGGCCCCCTATTTTTATTTGATGTTTCAAATGTTCTTATAAAAAGTAATTCTCTGATTAAATTTAAATGTAATGCAACTGGGTGAGTATCGCAACAATAAAAACTTGTATTCTAGTTACTAAAACATAGATATGTTAAGACTCCTGATTCACCTGTACTTTTGTGGAGATCTAACTTCGTAATATATGTAAAGAATATAACAAGGACTTTTGTGATCCTAGTTTGAAACAAGAGTGAACACAGAACAGCATGGATAGTATTTGCCATTCTGAGTGTATTGCATAAAACTAGGAGTCAACCCACTAAAGGATACCCCACCCCATTCCAATTCATCTTCTGAAATATTTCAGACAAATATGATTTTCCTTCATGCACATTCCCTGGCGGTGTACTGCACTTGATATAAAATTTCAACAATATTGATAAAGCAGATAAGGAGAACATCCACTTATCTTACTAAACACTGTTGCAACATATTGCAACATTAAACAATTAAGATCCATTTCCCCCTTAAAATATTTCAGACCAGGATTATTTCCTTCATATACATTCTCTGGTGGTGTCAGTCTACTGTGTAAATTTACATCAATATCCATCAAGGTAATTAAACATAGTTGCACTTACAGGTCCTGTTGCCACTTATTGCAATATTAAACTAATTAGGTTCAATTATCTCCCTTGAAAAGTATTGGATCTGGACTATTTCCTACATACTCAAGTCTTAGGTTGTGTACTGCAACAGTGTTAAGTTTCAAAATCAATCAATGCAAATAATGGAACTAGGTGAGTATTTGAGTTGCACTTACGAGACCTGTTGCCACTTATTGCAATGTTAAACTAAGTAAATTCAATTATCTCCCTTGAAATAATTTAGACTCTGTAAAGTTTCATCTTATTGGTACATACATTACGGAGGAGTTAAGTTTACAAGACATATGAAACAGACAGACAGACAGAGTGATTCATATATTCACTCCAAAAACTTTGTGGGGTTTATAATAAGTACAAGATTATATCATGTCAGGAGTCACTTTAAACAATTATCTTCAATAGAATTAGCATACAGTACAGAGAAACAATTATTTCAGAATTATTTCAGTATTTTTTAAAATTTTGGATTCAGAAGAATAAAATGCTACAAGTAGCGAAATTTCACCAAAGTTTCATGAGAATTCAGTGGCGGATCCAGAACTTTTCCTAAGGGGGGGCCCACTCCAGTCATATATCAGTGATTCCCTATATAATCAACCAAATTTTTACCACGAAAGGGGGGACCCGGGTCCCCCAGGGCCCCCCTGGATCCGCCTATGGAATTGCTGAAAGTATTTTTGAGTTATTGTCCAATAACTGGAAAATTCCCCCTTTTGTAATGAATAAAACCCCATAACTCTGAACTATAAAATCTAAAATTTATATAATTCTAAAGGGACCTTACATCAATAGATATAAACAATTCACCAAAGTTCAATAAGAGCTGCTGAAAGTATTTTTGAGCTATTGTTTGAAAACCGGAAAATTCCCTTTTTTTAATGATTAAAACCCTGTAAATGGGAAACACAAAAAATTTAAAATTTATAAAAATTGAAAGGGAGTTTATGTCAAAAGATATAAACAATTCACCAAAATTTCTTGCAAGTTGGTGAAAAGTCTTTTTAAATGATTGTCAGAAAACTGGAAAATTTCCCTATTTTTAATTAATAAAACCCTATAACTCAGAAACTTAAAATCTAAAATTTATAAAAATAAAGGATCTCACCTCAATAAATATAAACGATTCACCAAAGTTTTAGGCAAATTGGTTTAAGCCTTTTTGAGTTAATGTCTGACATGTTGACGATGGATGGACAGACAACGGTATACCATAATATGTCATGTAACCAGGTCTATAACAATAACTGTGAGAAGACAGTTTTGTGTCATTTCTGAGTTGATTAAATGTTTCATAAGTTATCCCATGGAAACTGTTCATGGCAGCATGTCCAGTCTGCCTTACTTGAACAGAGTACTAACCAGTTTTCTATTGGTTAATAAAACATAAAATTTCAATGAAAATTATGTTAAAGATGAATTGAAACATTATCCAATATGCCTTAATTAAATGGATTTTGATGAAGTTGTTAAATTAAAGTGCTTGTATTTTCAGAGCAACTAATCCTAAATATACTTCAGTCTCAAACATAGCATTTTTTTGGGGTGATCGATACCATTGTAGGTCCTGGATTTCTTTCAACATCACCAGACAGCTGTAGGATTAACCTTTTGAAGTTCTTTCAGTACCTGCTTGCTAAAACCTTCACTATTGTTACTTCATTACATCCTGAAACAATAAACATATAGATATATATTTGTATCATATATGTAATATTAAAAACAGTAGTTTTATATAGAATGAAATTCAAAACAGTGTGGCTGTGGCCATTGATTGACACATTAAATTCATCCATTGACTGGGACAATTTAGGTGAACATTTGTATGTAACGACCACTGCTCAATATGTACTTTTTAAAGACACTTAAACTATGGGATCACCAAAGGTTCTCAACACCTTAATAAAGTAATTCGAAAAAATAATCAGAAATAACAGGATGTTTCGATTGATATCAATTATATAAATCAAAACATAAAGGTTATTCCTGATTAATTTTTCGAATTATTTTATAATTAAAGTCGTTAAGAAACCTTTGGGGACCCCACAGTTTAAATGTCTATCGTAGGTACGTAGTGAACAGTGGTTGTTGCAGACGAACGTTCACGTAAATTGTCCCAGTCAATGGATGAATTTAATGTGTCAATCAATGGCCACAGCCACACTGTTTTGAATTTCATTCTATTTGATAAATAGCCTGCTGTTTAATCTGTATTGCTCAACTTTGATGAGTACCCTTTATCACACTCCTACTCGGATTTCACCTTTGTGACAGTAGTGATTCAGACAAAATAAAACGGTCATTAGGGCATGAAGCCATTTATTGAATTGCATCATTGTTTGGCATGTTATGTCACAGACATCAAGCGTTCATATTCTGGCACACGAAATGCAACTATAAAAAAGATCTCAATGAAATACCATACAAAACACACAAAAAATAAAAATAAACAAAATAATTCTATGAACAACATGACTCAAACTGTAAGGTAACACAGGTGCTTCCAATAAATAATTAAGCATTTCTCTTTAACGCTTTCAAAACAGAACTAAATCTCAGGTGCTAGGGGTCAGAAAGCAGTTGATATTCACTCTCCTGTTTAAATATATGATAAAGAGTACAAAACATGACGAAATCCGTATCACATGCCATACAAGATATCTTATATAGTTACAAAGATATCTTATACAGTTTATAAGATATCTCATATAGTTTAGGAGATAATGATGATAAAATTGAGAATGTGTCAAAGAGACAACAACCGGAATATAGAACAGACAACAGACAACGGCAGAAGGTCATTTACACATCAGACTGTGCTGGCTACCCAAACTTTAGATACACCAAACCAGACCCTTTTCAGAAACATGCAATATGTGGTTTCAATTTTAGAATTCATTTATACATTTCAATGTGTTCTACAAGGATCGCCAGTACTATATACACCTTTCAAATAAAACTCAATTACCAAACTATATTCTATATATTTTGATATTTACATCTTAGTTATGCCTATTCTGTTTTAAATACTTTCTACTTTCAAGTATGTTTTTTTCTGGCCCAATTTGGTGGTGGTACATGTTTATATAAAGTCTATCTGAATTTTTTGGCTAAAAATTCTGCTCAAACCAATGCTTAGGGCTATCTTATACTTGCAGTGATTATTTTTTTTGGCTCTGTGTTTAAGGCTTTAATACTGATAATAGTTAAGAAAAAGTGCAATAAAGCCCTGATCCTTTGATTTTTGTGTGTGCTTATAGAGCCTTGAAAACAAATAAAATCCTGTGGACATCCATACTCTTATTATGTGAAGAAACATCCTACTATATATCCTACTAAGCTGTATCTCAAAAACTGTAGGAGGAGAAAGCCGGAAAAAAAAATGTACTCTTATAGAGAAAAACAGACAGTGGGATAGACAGGGTTAATTAATTGAGCCTTTACATTTTTTAAGATTTAGTTTACCAAAAAAATAATGAGACAAATGTCAAAAAAATATAATAGGCACAACAACTGTGCAAAAAGTCATTGGCCTAAGTGTTTTGGGGCTTATACAAGACAAATCTCATAATATGAGATTTCTTACAACAACAAAATATACGCTAAATTTCACATTAATATAATATACACATTGCACTCCTTCCTAAACATTTTGAACATATATATCAATAAAAACAAATACTGATTTTAAAGAATCACATTAAATTCCTTACAATACCAAATCCTTAAAAATAAGTTTTTCTCAGAGGATTTGCATTTATATGAGGTCAATATTGCAATACTTTTAGAAATTGTTGACTACGGTACATTTGGTTGTGGATTGAGAGTTGTCTCATTGATAACCAAACCACATCTTTTTTTTTTTATAAAGTATCATTCCTCCCTTTAAGATTATTATAGAAAATAAATGGTGATATGATGTTGTCAACTACATAATATGGTAAACAGACTTTTTCTACTATTCTATAAAGCTGGAAAAGTCTCACCCATAATATAAAGACTATGTTATCCTTTAAAGTTTTGCTACAGATCATATCATTAATTGAAATTTATGCACTTCACAATAAGCATGATTGAAAGTTTGTCAAAGTAGCAATGAACATTACGTTAGTCATACAAGAGAAAAGCATACCTTTCTTCTCAACATCAGAAATAGGACTAAAAAAAAAGCTTGATCACAATTGTTGTCTTTTCTTTGAGCACATAGACCAACTCTTTTTGGGACATATATCCCTATAAAAAGAAAGTTAAAATGGAGACTTTAGTTATCCCATAAGTTAACTATAAGTGAAAACAAATACATAATTTAACTAGGGTATGTAGAAAACCCTACATTAAACTTGCTCTACAAAACACTGTCAAGAATATTATTTTGTCTATACCATTATTAGTTATTCCATGTGAAGGACAATTTTTTTTTTTTAAATAGTATTGTAATACTAAACTCTAGTTACTAACTAAATAGTAACACATTATTCATTTTTTTTTAAATTAATTTCATTGAAAAAACTGTTCTGCTTGTCCTTCTCCAAATAATAAGTCTTGACATGAAGATGCATGTAAAACTAATAGAATAGGCTGGACAAAATGCTGGAGGTCATGCACATTAAGTTTAAAGGTAAATTGGGAATCTGTATACTGTCATAATATTATTGAACTATTAACCCTTTTAATCAGTACAATAAAATAAAAATGTCTTCCATAATAAGTTAATATCCTTAATCATCTAAACATCTTCCTCTTATGTCAGCAGAAAATAATACAATTATTGATATAGCTATTCACATTCAAATCATGCAAAAAACTGTAAATATGGTACATATGGACCAGTAATTCTATAGATTGAAATTGCCTTAGTACATCAGCACCTGTATACAAGTATCTGAGTATGTTTTGAAAATGTAAAAGATTAGTTTCCCATGTTAACTTACTGGTGATTCAGTAAAAACAAAAATTATTGAAGCAACAATACCTGTGACCTGTCTCAAACCTACTTTTATTCAATTTTTGCTTAAAAGTATCATTAACATCTCATATCACCTTGTAAGGGAAAAGTAAGAGTGTGCATTGAAACTGAATCAATGCCACTTTCCTCTTTTTGCTGGATCATGTGGATGTTGAATCTTCCAGTCTAGTGTGTGGTCTGTTTCGGGCAAAAACTATCTAATCTTTGGTGGATTTTTAGTAAAGCAGATTCTTTTCATTCTACAATAAATAAACAAATTTCAATATATGTTCTATTTGTTTTATATGCAATGTATCAAGTTTCATTAAAACCATTCACATTGAGAGTTTTGCTTAAAAGATACTACAATAAGTCTTCAATTATCTCCCTTTTATAAATTATGACTCAAATAAATGGGGAATATGTCAATGGGACATAGATGATGCACCCTATGCATATCATATAAAGTTATAAAGGGACATAACTGAAGAAGAGTAAAATTGACCCTACCCAAATGTGCATGTTGATTTGCGGTGTCAGATCAGTATTGTGTATAAGTTTTATTACATTTGTTTGAGACTAACTTATGTTTGAGAAAGGAAGCAAAAATTCAGCATTTATTTCCATTTTTTATGCTTATTACCACAAAATACTTTTGTTACACAGCATAGTTATGATCCATTTGTAAACTTTGGGAAGTACGGATGTGCAAAAGGATGTAGACATACAGCCGGACACGGGTAGAACTTTGTGTCCCCTCATCATTTCAAGGTATAAGAGGAAAAACCTTGCAAGACGATCTCAAAACAGACAGACCAACATGTATCATGATTCCTATGTTATCGTAGTTTGTTGTGGTATTAGTTAAGAAATAGTTCATGGAAGCCAAAGATTGTTGGAAATTTACACATGGCCTGGGCTGAGATATTCAAATTTTATCCTGAGCGTTAGCGAGGAATTAAATTTATGAATTTCAGGCCATTTGTAAATTTCCAACAATCTATGGCTGCCATAAATTATTTTGATTCTAATAGGATAAATACGGTCATTAAAAAATTGAAGTGAGGGTTGGTATTTTGTGTGTTTGGCTGTTCTTTTTTATTCCTTGTTAGATCAAGCTCAAACATTCTAATAAATCTGTAGCTTGCATGGATTATTTCGTGAATAACTGCTCGAATAAAACCTGTTTAATTCTTTTACTTCTCAATCCCAACATTTGCCATCTTTAATTTACATGTGTTTCTCGTAAGCGACTGTCAAATTCAAAATTGACATTTCGTAACCAAAGAGCCGCCATGTTGACTTGCTGAAATCTGTAAATATTAGTATAATGCATCAAAATAGAAAATAAAACATATAAATACATCAGAAATCCATTTATCATACAAATTTCTATTGTTCACGTAACGGAACACCTTCAACTCTAGCGTTTTCATTTGTATGATGTCATGTTTTGAAATGACTTGAATTCGCCAAAAATATTAATAGACTTTCGCGAATTTAATTTTATTTCGATATTGTTGATTTCTCTGAACTCTTGGGCATTTATTTTTTTATTATGCATCTGAAAAAGAATAAAAGTTCTTTTGTCTTTTTTAATTGCCATTTTTAAAACAATAAAATCGGCAAAGAGTTTGCAAAGTTACTAAGGTTACAATACATGTGGATTTACGTGGGAGGTATGTTGTAACAGCCATCATTATGTACATCTCTGAGTCTGTGCTAAGTATAGATATATTGAGAATTTTATCACGGTGTTGTTTACAAAGCAAAAGCAGCACGTTATATTAGAATTAGTTGTAGATCTTGATACTGTACTGAGAAGTGTTACAAACAAAATTTGATTTGAAATACTGTACTTTCATTCCACTGAGCATTCATTCCGGGTATAACTGTTTAATATTGGATGTAAATAGTGTGAAAGAATCGATTTTTATAGCATTGTTCAGTTGATATAATACCAGTTTATTGTTTACATATATTAATGGGTTAAAATTAGAATGATTTTCAAGGAACCAGTTTACAATCTAGCAAATAATATTGATGATGGTGAGGAAGATATTTTATAACTCAAAATACTTGTATCTATGATCAGGACATTAAACTTGATATAAACCTAATGTTTAGAGCAGATTTGTGCAGAAGCTAACAAAACCTTTAAACAGACTTATTAAGAAGGGATATAGTTACGATACTGTTGTCAGGTCATTAAAAATTACATATTTTGGCTTTAATATTGATTCACTTATAGGGTCTTTGCATCAGAATTAAACACATTCATTTAAAAATCAGTTTTGACATGACACAGGTTATGTTCTCATATATTTCATGATGGTATAATACTAAACCCTTAATGGGAGGGATTGTGCCTGATATTCATATGATGAAGACATAATCTTTCATTCAGTTTAATTGAGGTCTGGAGCTGGCATGTCAGTAACTGCTAGTAGTCTGTTGTTATTTATGCAGTACATGTATTGTCATTTTGTTTATTTTCTTATGTTACCTCTTTTGACATTGGACTCGGACTTCTCTTGAACTGATTTTAACTGTGGGTATTGTTATGCATTTACTTTTCTACTTGGCTATAGGTACCTGTCACAAGTCAGGAGCCTCTGGCTTTTGTTAGTCTTGTATGATTTTTAATTTTAGTTTCTTGTGCATAATTTGGAGTTTAGTATGACATCCATTATCACTGAACTAGTATATATATTTGTTTAGGGGCCAGCTGAAGGACGCCTCCGGGTGAGGGAGTTTTTCGATGCATTGAAGACCTATTGGTGACCTTCTGCTGTTGTCTGTTTTATGGTTGGGTTGTTGCCTCTTTGACACATTCCCCATTTCCATTCTCAATTTTATTGTTCTTACAGAAAGTTTCAATTACAGAGGCATCCTTAACTAGAGCAATCATTACAGTATAAAATCACTAGTGTAATCATCCCTGGTTTCAAAACACTAGCGTGAACATTCCTTGGACGAAAACTGTATTGTTTACATCAATCAACTATGCAGGATTCAAATACACCATAAATCCTCCAAATAAAGTACACTGGCAGAATCAAACCACTGTTACATAACCACAGCCTTGCATTATAGGACTAGTTGCATGGTCTACAGTTAGTTATTCTATACCAGCTGAACCCTTATTATATTAAAATTAAGTTTTAGTGGCAGCGATTCATGCAACATAATTCTGCAAGTTTTGTGCAAAAAACAGATAAACGTTCTGCAATATAATGTGGGCTTCTGGATCTCTGAGTGTGGTGTTATCAATAAATAAACTATGTCTTGGTAAGCTTGCATTTAATGTAGCACCATTCTCATATTATCCCTGATAAACAAATGTATTTTTTCATGTTGTTTTGCCTTCAACTTTTGAGGGGGAAGTTTTTGCACTTGCAGTAAGACATATGCATTTCATTTTAATATTTTGGAGTAGATAGATATAACATTTCTCTATTAATCAACCTGATGAAAGCAGTTTTCTGTCTCCTGTTATAAATTGTCCCACTTTCTAGGCCAGAATTTACCAGTCAAAGTGAAAGTGAAAGTGAAATTGACTAAACGGAAAATAAATTTCACAACTTCCGGTCCAAACGTATGAAACAATTCCGGACAGTACCACTGCCACTGTACATTTTGCTATCGGCCTCGAGAGGTTGCGCGTTTTGCAGTTAAAAACGACGTCGTTAATCAATATAAACGTTTGACAAATATTTATGTTTAGCAAATATAACTCAATTTTTCATGACACGTTCAATTAGATTCATAGATCTGCAGGTGGATTTTGGTTAAACAGTCAAGTTAATCAGTGTTAGAGCAACAGGCTCGTTTAATATTCTACAATAAAACGTGCTTTAAGTCAAATCAAAAAGGGACGGGACGAGGAATAGGAATTATTGGAAAAAAAACTTCGTAGTAGGTAATATGTATAATTGTTTACAAATTAAAGTATGCATTTAATTCTCAACTTACTTGAATCTTTATTTTACATGATGCACCGTTAGTCGTATCATGACAAGATGCAAAAGTTTGATCAATTAATGTAACAATGACCTCTACACCCTCTGTTTGCATGTGGCTTGAAAGTTTTGGGGTTATGATTATACAAGAAATACAATGATTGGCCAATGTTCAGCCTCTGTGTCATACCAAAATATCTGTGTTTTTTACTTGAATAAGATAACCCCATACTCAGTTTATCCTATGTGCTAACATTGTATAATTTCTGTGTTACCCTTATTGAATAGTACAACTCCATACTATATGTTAAATTTGTATCATTACTGTGTAATCTTACTTGAATAGGATAACCCCATACCGTATACTAGCATGGTTATAATACGGTGTTACTCTATTTCCATAGAATAACCCTATAACATGTGTTAACATGGTATACCATATGGTCTATTGAACAACGTAACTCCACTAACATAAGATCTATTGAAGAGGATGACACGGGTTGCATCGGGTGCCAAATCAATCTCAAACTTTCTTTAGTGGTTATAAACCTTGTGATAAAGTTTAATTGGTTTCTATTTACTGATACAAAAGTTATTATCTTGAAACTATCTGGCTTTGGCAACGTCGACGACGACGTGATAGCAATATACGACAATTATTATTTGTTTTTGCAGTCGTATTAAATCATATAGATTTATACAAATATATAATTGTGCATTTCATATCATTAAACTTTAAATAAATATCTTCAGATTACTCGAGACTGCAATTAAGATATGTTATGACCCAGTATTTTTTCAAGGAGAACCAAATATCTGTCAGGAGTATACTGTTCATTGCATTTTTTTATTTTTTTTAATTAATGTTGGTCAGCGATGTTACTCGAATTAGAATTTTGCTTAAACAATTACGATTTTCAATCTTATTTTAAAAAAGAATGGCACACCAATGTTTAGTGCAAAATAACTAGTTTGTAAATTTAAATCCTTTTTAGTATATAATTCGGACTATGCTATACATAAAAGTCAAACTAGTTCCAACAATTTCCCAATTTTTACCCCGTGAGTAGTCCATATACAGGAGAAAAAATCCCCACAGAAACAATCAAGATCCGTCGTCAAAAAACTTTCCAGAAAACAAAAAATATTCAGACATGAAATTTTCAACCCCTTACATTGATCCTAACATGGGATATGGAAATAAAATTGTAAGCAAAAATAACAGAAATCCCCAGACATTAGACACGCTTGTTTGTGAGAAGAATTAGAACGCCAATAACAACAACGAGAACAATGCACAGTAAAACAATACCAGTAGTTCTCCTTTAATATAATTATATTACAATAATATATTGACATATCGTTTTTTTTGTGCTTCTGTAACAAAAAAATTGTGTGGACCTTCAATAAAATAAAAGAAGTGCTCAGTAACAAATATCATTCCTCTTTTATGTGTTGTTGCTATCATCTGGACCTTAACACAAATTTGAATCTTTTTTCAAGGTCCATTGTTATCAAAGAAGTGCGATCTAAAAGATATCATTCTTCTATGACTTGTAGTTGATTAGAGTTTGTATCTTAACCAGACTTAATTTAGGTTAAGATGACTTTTTTTTCATGGACAATCGTTACAATCCAATAATAGTAAATCATCCTTTTTTACTCAGTTTGTTTCAATCTTTACCTAAATGCAAAACTTAGATACATGATTTTTTATTAATTGTTAGTGGCTTTGAACTAGCTGCCAGTAACTGCGAGTACTCTTAGATCAGTACTTAGTGTCTTTTTGTTGTTGGGATATACAAGTAACCGGCCACGTCCACTCTGTTTTTTGTTAGATGTAATTATATTTATATCCAACTGATAAGTTAAGCCTTTTTTTAAGGGATTTTCAAAGTTCGTTCTAATGTTGTTCTGTAACACAACTGTCACATGTTAGACGGAGGGTTAAAACCCGCCACATTCTGTATATATGTGTCTGTCCCAAGTCAGGAGCCTGTATTTCAGTGGTTGTCGTTTGTTAATGTGTTTCATATTCGTTTTTCGTTCGTTAGTTTTCTCTTTTGGAATGTTTTACGTTTATCATTTCGGGGCCTTCTATAGCATAGCTGACTATGCGGTATTGGCTTTGCTCATTCTTCAAGGCCGTACTGTGGCCTATAGTTTTTAATTTCTGTGTCATTTGGTCTCTTGTGGAAAGTTGTTTCATTGACAAGCATACCACTTTTTTTTCATATATTAACCGTGCAGACTGACGAACAAACGTAGTAAACGTTTTATTCACCCCCAACAAACTCAGTTTTCATAAGAGATGATAACTATAAATGAAAATGTTAAACTGGGTCTTGAAAGAGTAAATTTTTCTTATGAAAGTTTATATTTCTATATAAAACTGCTGGTCATATTTAGAAGACAAACTGCTTGGCGTGCTACATGTGCTAAAAGTTTGTAAAAAAATTGGAATAATTGATGTTAAGTTATGTTAAAAACCTACAATGAAATGCTTTAAACTGCATTTTCCGTATCTGTTAGATACTTATTAATGTAAAAATGCCAAATTCTGCAAATCGATGCCAATAATGACTTTTTCATGACATATATAAGCTAGCGTAATATGGCACTTATTTGTTATAGAAAGCTGACTATTTATTTAAAAGGTAATTAAGCTTTTTTAAACTGAGTACTGACTATAAAGTGGCACTTTGCTAAAGTTCTTCAGTAGAAAATGAACCCGAGGAATATATCATACAAATTTTCCTTGAGTTCAATATTTTATTAACTAAAACTTTCATTATTTAACTTATATTATGCCATGCATATTTCTTAAGATGAATATAACTAGTTCGTTCATTTACCTCTTAGTTTCATATTTTCTTCAGAATGAACTTCTAATAAATTAATAAAATTATATCTGTCCAATTGCAGACAATAGCAGGCGTTATTTTTCTTCTGATATAGTTTTCAATCGAATTGCCTTGATAACATGACTTCAACAACTGTTTCAATTTGTTTGCGGGGCACTATCAATTATGACTGTTTTTTGGTAATTTCCGCTAAAGAAACCAGAAGTTTACCGAATAATCGCATAATACATCAAACATCATCATCATCATCACCGATCATCACCTTCATCAACAAAAAACGTATAATGTTGTGAGCACTTCATATAATGTCGTGGGCACTTCATATAATGTTGTGACCACTGCATATAATGTTTGGATCACGGCGTATAATGTTTTGAGCACTTCATATAATGTTGTGAGCACTCCAATTAATGTTGTGAGCACTGCATATAATGCTGATCATTAACATAAGGAAGCCATGGCGTTCCATATATACGTGTAGTATTCGCACTGTAATATGTATTTAAAAAAGAAATACACACTTTTGTATATACATTAGTTTGACTTTTTATTTAAAATAGTAACACATCTTGTAAGCCTTCTGTTAAAACTGCAGTAGATAAATAGACCCCTTTTAGAAGATAATTGTTTTACTGAAGGCAAAACTGGAATGTCTTACCAATGATACTTTATTTAAAAAAGAAATACAGCTTAAAGGAAGCATACACATAATAAAAATAATTTTGTACGCACTCATAATACGAATTTTTACAAAATATAATTGAGTAATACAATGTATTAATAAAAAGATGACATGAAATAAATAATGCATAATACAATATACAAAATACAAACGGAGAAAGATATTATATGTTACTCAGGTCTCAGACAGGGAAGATACTGTGACATTCCCGGTTTAGAGTTTATATCCCCCGAGACGAAGGCGAAGGGGATATAAGCCTTAAGCCGGAAATGACACAGTATATACCCTGTCTGAGACCTGAATTACACATATATTACGGATTATCCCTGACCTGTTATTTTCCAGTGTAGATATTTGTTGAACATTTACAATGCAACATATTCATTACATGTTTATTGTTTTTTTAATATTTTGAGTAATCCATTTATATGCACCTTTTATATCTTGTTAAATTTTTTCCCTTAAAAAAATACTTTCAATAAAGTTTTTAGATATCATATGTTGTGTTTGTATGTGTGTGTGGCTTTGATTTTTTACAACACATATATTGAAAACCCAACCTTATAAGTTTGGCATACGTGATGTAATAATTTATTATAACACATTCAACATTAAATTTAAGTATTAAAAGTGTAAATTAAGTGATTTTGTATTAAAAATGTACTATTGACTGAAGCACGTCATTATTTTGCTCTCTGTGAGGCTCTGACATTCCTTAGTGTTCTGTACAGCTTTTGACTATGTTACATAGTAACCGTTGTCATGATAACGTTTTTGAGGTTCAAATTAGGGATACAAATGTCGTATATACCCTAGCAGTTTTCTAAATATATAATGACAATTATGTGTTGTTATCCAATCACAAACCTCGACACATTTGTAATCCGTAATATACTTTAATAAATATGTTAGAACAAATATACTATATAATGCAATTAAACTTTTTCTGCTTAGTTTGAAAATGTACCTACATTATTTAAGTCACTAATATTTCTGACAGACAACAACTGGATAAGTTGGTATTCAGATGTATTTCTTTAATAATACTTTTCAATTTACTTTTCTGGGATTTTATTATATATTTGACATTCAAGTATAAAATGGTATTCATCTTTAATAGCGTTAGTGTTACACTTAGTACATAGTCTATTATTTTATCAACACTATAACATCTGCTTGTTTCTATACTTGAATTATGAGCTGATATATGGTATATTTACAAATATATAGTGTGTATGTATATATAGTTTACAGGTCTATCTAAATAAAATTGCAATCATGTATACTATGTATATATATATATATATATATATATATATATATATATATATATATATATATATATAGCAAAAGTAAATAAACACGGTGTACAGAATGTATATAATAATATTTTTAAATTTGCAAACTACATTTCACATCAAATAATAACAGTTCGTTAAAATATTGTCACTAGCGCTTTCATGCCTTCTGGCAATCTTCAGGCGACGTTTTAACAATGTCCTTGACGACACTGCCGTTGGTAACGTTTATTACGTAAAATCGGAATGGAAGCGATTCTTAGACGACTGTTTTATCATTTTAAACAAAAGTCACAATTTAGAGAAGTTTCATAGTCTGATAAACACATTACATCCTTCGATTAAATTTACCATCGAATCTAGCGAACAAAGACTGCCATTTCTAGATATTTTAATATTAAAGAATGGAACAACCTTAACCACAGATATATATTATAAGAAGACGGACACCCACCAATACCTGAATTTTCATTCATGCCATCCTTCACATACGAAAAGAAACATCCCGTTTTGTCTAGCACGACGTGTATGTACAATTGTGAGTGATGATTTCACGAAGGAATTACGTTTGAATGAACTAAAGGTGTTTTTGAAAGAACAAAACTATCCAAACCCACTAATAGAAAAGGGAATAGAAAAGGCAAAAGCTATACCAATGACGGAACTCAGGTCCACAGCACGCAAAGAGAGTAATACAGAACTTATCCCGTTTGTTAGTACTCATAACCCGTACAATCCTGACATATTCAACGTCATAAAAGCAAATTTGCCAGTTTTACAAAAAACGAAAAAATTAAAAAAGCTTTTCCCTACAGAAAAATTCCTGAAAAGTAAAAGACAGCCTTTAAATCTTAAAAAGATTTTAACAAAGGCTAAGTTTTATGACCCAAATGGAATACAATACAACGTTTCAAAATGTAATGACCCTAGATGTGGTCTTTGTGAATACATGGCAATCGGCCCGCAAATAACATTGAAAAACGGCCAAACCATTATTCCAAATGCAGACATGAATTGCAAAACGGTAAACCTTATTTACTGTATTGTATGCAGCACTTGCAAGGAATGGTACATCGGACAGACTGGTAACTCAATTTGTCAAAGAGTTCGTGTTCACAGACAACAGATACGAGATCCATCCACACGAATGCAAGATGTGAGCGAACATTTCGAAACGTGCAGTAGTGGAAAATTTACCGTATATCCGTTCTATAAAATGAACGAATCGAACAAATATAAAAGACTGGCAAAGGAAGCACACTTTATAAAGGACTTTCAGCCAAAATTAAACGGATCTACTTAAACACGTTTGATTTATCTCCCCTTATCGTTATTGTAACGTAATAAACGTTACCAACGGCAGTGTCGTCAAGGACATTGTTAAAACGTCGCCTGAAGATTGCCAGAAGGCATGAAAGCGCTAGTGACAATATTTTAACGAACTGTTATTATTTGATGTGAAATGTAGTTTGCAAATTTAAAAATATTATTATATATATATATATATATATATAAACAACATTTACTTTATTTTTTAATGACTGGCTATACATTGGACTTTCTTATTTTTATTGAAACTTTTTTACTTTTATTTTCTTATTCATCTGTAAAAGTGTAGGAGATCAAATTTGTTATCAATACACTCAAGTGAACATGGTGTATTTATTGACTTTTCAGAAACTGCTTCACTTAACATTAAACATATACTTCAATAACGGTAAAACTAAACGAGAGAAGATGTTATCTGATGACACAATTGATGTTTGATACTATCTGCACTGCATTTGTAACATAATTGATGTGGTATACTCATATCAATAATACTAATGATGAAAGAATTACAAATCAGAAAAAAAAGATTAACAGTTAAAAGTACAAGTAATAATAATAGGTATACAGAATCAACAATAATAGGTATACATAATCAATACACAAATTGCATTAACTGAGAATATAATCAGATACAGTGTACTTTTGACCTTAAGCGATAAAATCAGTATCGGTTAAAGCCATAAACGACCCCGTTTATATAGTGTCTGGTCAATAACACATTGTGATACGTATTTATCTTCGACTATCTTCACATAGTTGAATTTAGACATTGTTATAATAACCTAAACGAAGCATTGGCGTAATCTTTGGTTTCTGATGGACATCTCTAGCTTAAAATTAAGAATCTTATTATACAAAAAAATCAAAATGCCTCCTATAGCCATTTTATGTCATAGATCCTTGATTTTTATAACTTTAGACTCGAAGCTTTCTTTTAATGATAAAACATATTGATGATTTAACTTTATGATTAACAACTATGTGTTAACTTATCTTGAAATACTTGTTAATATATCAAACACATTCTGCCTTTGTATGCGCTTGTCCTAAGTCAGTAACCTATTGCTCGATGGATGTGGTTTGTTAGTTTGGTTCATATGTGTTTCGCTGTTATAAGTCCTCAGTCGTCTTGTATGAATGGTTTTACACTACAATTTATAGTTTGCTGATTGTTGTGCGCCGCGGCATCGTACTGTGACCTATAGTTAACTTTTATTACATTGGGACTCGAATGGAGAGTTTTCAAACCACATCTTCTTGTTTATATTTATTATTTACCATTGACTATTTTGTCAATTTAATTAGTAAATTATAGTTTGAGTAGTTCATTACATTTTTCTAATATGCGAATTTTTCACATATTCACTTTTTATCCTATTGACCGCAAATGGTGAATACAAGAATGAATTAACAAACATCGTCCAAAGTATCAGATACCACACTATCAAAAACTGCATGAATGTTTTCTATCAATCCTGAAAAATTTAAAAGAAATTCTGTTGAACAAATTATTTGCAAAACGTGTGTGCATCCGATACTGAGATACAATAATGTACTTAATTAGAGCAACATATCTGTATTCGTTTACCTTAACATGAAGAATAACTAATAAGTTGTGTTCGCTTTATCCAGATGATTTGTTCATTGCAGACTTGGTTTAAATATTTATTTGATTTTTCCGGATGTTGTCATATTTTGTATGCATGTAAATGATGTTGAACTACATTTAACTCGTATACATAATATACATGTCTGAAGCATATTTACGTCGAAAGATACAATACAATAATTCAAAATATGTGAAATAGATCAACAAGGTATAAAACACAAGTCGTATATATCGATTTGTTTTCACTTTGACATTTTTAAGTCTAAATATATCTAATAGCTGTGTAAGAACATTTGTTTTGATTAGGAATTATTGTAATGGACACTTTCTTCATTGACTAATATATTATACAAAACGTCACAAAAATAACAAGTACATCATGCATACAAATGGTTAGGTGTTCTAAATTCAGGTTGTATATATTTTGTTTTGCATACTTGCATTCCTATTTTTCTTTTCTGTATAAAAGCAAGCATTTTTTTAATAGTTTTAGAAAAGTATTATATCATGTGACGAGACTTGTTAATTATATTAACAAGGAAATCTAAACAGGAGAAACTTTTGTATTCACATTTTCCGATCGTAATCGTCAATAGCCGAGAACGAAGGGGAAAATTGGGTTTTTTTTGGCTTCAAATCATTGGTTTTACTGTTTTGTGTATTGAGTATTTTACTGTTGTACTATTTTCCATCGATTTCTATTTGTGCGTGATATTATCTGTCTTTCAAGATTTAAGATTTGTTCCTGTACTTCAAACATGAAAAAGATATCACTTAAGTTACCTGCCTGAATTTGTTCTATTATCTCTTCAAAACTTCTTGTATCTAATTCCATTTTCCTGATTTCGTCGAATCGTTTTAAGTAGGATTCACCTGCTGGATAGTTACGCTGGTCAAATCTATTTAGCATATCATGAACTATAGTGATTAGTGTTTGGTATCGTGTGTCATCTAATGCAAAGACAGAAGGATGCTGTATTTCATTTCTGATCACACGTATCCGTTGAATGTCGTCACCAATAGTATCTTCATTGGTAGAAATCTCGTCAACATTTACTATCTTTCTAAAGCCTTTACTTGGAAAGTTTATTTTCAAGGCACAATATTTCTTACACATTTCTGTTATGTTCAACTTATTACGATCAAGTAATTCTCCAGTCTTTGTATCTATGTATAAGCGATCGTATAAAACGCCTGATAATACCTCTCGAACTATCATTGACATTCTGACGTAATTACGACTTCTTCTACGGAAAGCCTATAATATCAATGAAATATGTAATGGTACAAACTTATGCTATATAATTGACATCTATTAACAGGTAGGTAGACCTACAAATATAGTCAAGGCAGTAAATACACCGGGACAGTGAAAACGGATAGAACACAGAATTAATGCTTGCCAGAAATTTTATGTTGACGTCAGAATATTCAAAATTACGTCAAATTGATTTAAATAATTAAAAAAAAAATAAAAAGTATACATATATATCAATGAAAGCATGCGAGTTTTGTACAAAGCATGACACAATGTTCTTTAAGTTATACTAGAAGTATTTCCATTCAACAATAATTTTACAGTCGAGCATTTTTTTAAATGAGCTAGCTACGTAGTAAGTTGTCCGACAAAGATAGATATTTAGGATATAGGGGCTATTCTAGCTGCTATGATATTCAACGCAACCAAGTAAACATGGCGTTTTTTTCAATTGATTAAAGATACATTATTACATGCATTTTATTACTTGTGCCTTGAACATACATAAAACAACTCAGAATATAATAGCAACATACCGGTCCGTGTATCACTTATCAATTCAAAGTTTTAAAACGTTTTGAAATTTTGGATTTTTGGAATTTTGATCAAAGTTTTAAAATATCAAAATTTCAAATTGTGTAAAAGTTTTGAAATTTTGAAATTTTAACCAAATGATTAAAATATTAAAATTCTAAATATCGTTTTTAAATTTGATAGTTTAGGAATTTGATCAAACTTTTAAAATACTAAAACTTACGTGCAATTTTGATTATTTCACTTTTTCAAAGTTTGATTTTTTAAGTTTTTGAGGAAAATATCAAAAATAGAATATGGGCAAAAAGAGGGGTACCTGTAAAAAGCGAACCGAATTAAAAGCGGAACGAAACGAAACAATATGAATTAATAAACATACTGATACTTAAAAGTTAATGTATGAAATAAAACAACAGACAGACAGTTGTAAGCGGTGAAAAATTGGATGACAAAATAAATATTTCCCAAAAGAAGAAAATTCATTTCAAAACAAGACGTACGGCTCTGATATTGGCCGTTTTACTTGCTGGTTTTTCTAGCACCCATATTTTAAGAGAAACATGAGTAACAGTAAAAACTGAACAACTCGCAGTAGGTCAAATAGTATGGTTAGGTTGAGCATGTATGTATATTTTCTACTGAACTCGAAGCAAGTATTTTCTAATAATAAACCCATCATAGCGTTTTCTTTTTCTGCAAATACAATGTAGACTACCTTTAATGGAAATCCATTTATGTTGTTGATTAATTAAACTTTTAACATAAATTCGTAGATTTGCGTGAGGTGTTTGATATATATAGAGAATATCATATGGTTTTTTTCAATATCGCATCTGTATCAACCCAAGACACCAATATAATCCCAAGAGCTCTGCTCAAGGGATTATATTGGTTGAGGGTTGATACGGTGTGTGATATTGAAAAAGCCATATCAGATACACTTTATTATATACATTTATCTCAAGTAGATGTTTTTTTATGTGACATGACGTCATACAGACAAGGAGGATTGAAATGACGTCAAACAGATTATAGATTTGACATAACGTCATACAGATTAGGGTTTTGATAAAGTCTTTGCAACAGTGACTGCAATCGATGACGTGACGTCATACAGATTAAAGGTGTGATAAAGCTTTTGCCACCGTGCTGATATCGATATCATCACGGGTGGCTGATACAACAAGCTTGCCATTGATTGTATTACACATACAATGTATCTGTATTTACTACTAAATATATAATAATATCAGATTATTACATGGCATTTTTCATATCGCATGTATTATCAGCCCTAGGTTCAATATCAGCCCAAGAGACGAATGGCTCGAGGGCTGATATTGACCGAGGGCTGATAATACATGCGATATGAACAATGACATGTTATGATTTTTTTATCATATGCTTCAACAATAGAGAAAAATAACAGATTCATATATTGAATACAGATCCTTGCATGTGGTTCCCAAAAAGAAGTTCAAAGAGTGAACGTTCACGAACGTCTGACCCCAAATTTAGTACATTCGATATGAAATTTTTCTATCATATGCATCAACAGAGAAGAAAAACATTTTAATATGGACGAATCGACAAAAACAAATTAATTTAACAATCTACATAATGAACACTGTTTGGAAAAGTCAAATTTTATAAAAGTTGCTTTCTAAATTATGTTTGAAACTTTTAAAAATGCATTTATTCTGGTTTTGTTACACAATATACTTTCCACTATCCAAATAATTGTTTTGTACACTACTTTGTGATGTTTTTCACTGAAAACGTAGCATTGAGGTGTATTTTCCGGAATTTGCCGAGTATCACCGGAATGCCATGCGATAACGTTACGGAAAGGCATCTGATAACGTTCGAAGCATGTGATAAACTTTTCATATCAGTCCGCTAAGCACCAATTCGAAAAATATGAAATTTACGTTAATTTTATTCTATTATCATACAGTAAAAATCATATGTTATTTAGTCTAAGTATATGATAAATATATATATATATCTTATTTACGCTGAAATCAAGAGTACTAAGATCAAATATTAGTAGATTGGAGCCCAAAATACTGTTACAAGGTGTCTACATTAACTCATCATAGATGGATACCAGGATATAAATTTTGCCAGTTTTTGCACCAGACGCGCGATTCGTCTACAAAAGACTTATCAGTGACGCTCGAATCAAATCATGCAAGTTAAAAAGGCAAATAAAGTCAAATAAAATGTAAAAGGCCAAATAAAATAAATGTTTATATCCAACTTATAGCTCTGGTTTTGTAAAAGTTGAAACCATTCATATCATATATAAACTTATACAGCGCCCTTGAATCTATCCATTTGTAGGTGTCGGCATTTTGACAATTGAGAATTCTTTTCAAAAGTTTATATCAACGATAAATGGTAATCTTTTGGGGAATCCAATATATAGATAGTCACTTTTTCTTTACTTTGACACTTCCACGAGGGGCTTCGACAATGGTACATTAAAATATTCTGATCCCCAATTTGATGAAAAAATAATATTTTGTGCAAGCAGAGGACAAAAGAAAACTTCTGAATCCAAATTTTCTCCATGCCTTATAGTGTTAAATTTTGATTCAGATCAGTTGATTAATAGCGATGAAAAACTTAATAAAATTGTTAGCACTTCGACCCCTGTGTTTGAATAGTCAATAAAAGGAAAGGGATTTTTTTGTATTAAGGGATATCATTATTTCGTATTGCATTTTGTAATTTGAGCATTTTTAATTTATCGTACGACAATTGACTATGAGCAAACTAAAAGAACACATGTACATCCAGTCAAAATGGGGCGTGTAAAGAGAAGCCACACTGCAAGCTGCATGATGGATTTTTCCATTTTTGGCCATACACCAATGTTGCTCTCGAAAAACCAGTACAATGTAAAACGCTGAATTTTAAGTAAAGAATTAACCTACGGAACGCTGAAAACTGAAATTTGAAAGACAAGAAAAATAAGAACCGAAACAATTGAAAAGGTGTTTGGCCAAAGTGAAGTTAAAACATATCAAAATCCATCGATAAGGGCTACTTTGTCCGAGGGAGTTGAATCCTAAGTTTCGTCGTAATTTTTACGTAAACAACCTATTTTAAATTATCGATTTTTTGTTGCCAGTGACCAATATTTCATGAATGTTCCGGAACAAATTAGCAATAAATACAAAAAGGAGAGAGTGTGCATAATGAAGACATAACCTTTCAATTAGTTTAATTGAGGTCTGGAGCTGGCGTATGGCAGTAACTGCTAGCCTTATATATAGTAGTCCTTTTTTTAATTTATTATCATTGTCATTTTGATTAGTTTCTTTTGTTTCCTATTCTGACATAGGTCTTGTACTTTTCAAGTGCGTTTTATTGTTCGTACACTGTGCCTTTTTCATTCTTTATTGGCTAGATGTATAGGGGGAGGGTTGTAATCTCACGAAACATGTTTAACCCCGCCGCATTTGTACGCCTGTCCCAATTCAGGAGCCTCTGTCCTTTTAAGTCTGGTATAATTTTAATTTTAAATTAAATATTCCTTCCGTATCATTTCTTGGAACTGAAATAAATCATAAACGGCAATATATTATCGTCATGCAATCGATAAAAAAGAAAACAAAATGTTTAAAAGTGCATGCGACCGAAGAGCTTTTACTGGATCTACCTTCATCAGGAACGTCAAAAAGGCGAATAATACTATTTGGTTTACTGCGAGTTGGTCAGTGTTCACTGTTACTTCTAAATGTTGGGCACTGGGAACACCAAATATTTATTTGAATTATTTATCTCAAACACTATCCTTATATAAGAGATTTAAATCAACTTATTTGATTCCAGTTTAAATAGGTTTAACTAAATTTTTTGGATAGATGCACAACCTTAAAATTTCAGGATACTGTTATTCAATGTGATGTCTAATATGTTTTATAAAAAAAAAACTAATTCTTTTTTTCATTATTTATTTTGTAATTAAAAATGATTTGATATATTTCGTGCTATTTATTTATAACTTAGAATGATTGTTATCAGAGCCGTGTTTACATTTGTGTTTACAGATACCCCTCTTTTCGCCCCTTTTCTATCTTTGCTATCTTTATCAAAAATTAAAAAAAATCAAACTTTCAAAAAGTGAAAAAATCAAAATTGCACGTTAGGTTTAATATTTTAAAAGTTTTACACAATTTGAAATTTTGATACTTTAAAACTTTGATCAAAATTCTAAAAATCTAAAATTTCAAAATTTTTAAAATTTTTGAATTGATAAGTGATACACGGACCCATACCGATCAGTAACATTTCTTTATTTTTTTCATATAGAATAGTATGATACGATCATAAACAAGTAAAATAGGATGGATCATTTGCTTAAAAATCACATTAATATTTTCGCTATACAGCGTTAATCCTGTAGACGATCACATTAATTTTAGGAAAGCACTTAACATGCTTAAAAAGGAGGCACTTAAAAAAATTGTCAGGTGTGGTCACGAAGCATGTAGGCTGGCTGTAAATTATCTGAAAGTTCATTTCTGATTTCAAACATTTAAATAGATATAACTCAACTGTTTTACTTTCGCTTTTCGTGTCATGTTATTTGTTTTTCAACCTGGAACAGAAATATGAATCGATGAAGACCCAAGAGTAACCTGTATTTTATTCGCAAATTGTTCTTTGATCTATGAAAAGCTATTCATATATGTACAATGCAACCTTTATTTTATATGAAGGTCCCACAAAAAATGTAAAAAGTGTCATGAATGATTCCAGGTGTTTTCAAATGGGTCCCCTGAACATCAAATTGGGAATATTTATCCCAATTGGGAATTTTCTTATGCATCTAAGACTAATTAATATTATTTTCCTGTAAAACAGAAAAATATGGCAAGCCCTTTTACTGTTTATTCAAGTTTCACTTTTAAACGATTATCTTAATAACTTTAAAGGAAGTGTCATACATATACATATATTCTTAACTAATGCATGCTTTATTGTTGCGTTTGTTTTTATTTTAGACTAAAATGAAATAATAATTTTCGATATTGATTAAAGTCCTGTTTAACATGTTTAGTAGAAAACATCAAAATTTGAGTTTAAGATCTATCCTTTATCCAAAATTCTGCAACAATTTCTGTTTTTTATCTATTTTTTATTTTTATTTTGTTGTATTTCAAAACACAGTACATAAGCATAGATGAGTGAGTAATGATTAACGCCTGTATCACACCGAGAATCTCTTTGTCATATTGAACAAAACAAGAACACACCAGCAAAATCGCTTGTCCGTGACTGAATCAAAGTATCTTTACCTTTTAATCAGCTTTGATTTTTAGCATTCATACTGTCATCTTATCAATATATACTTGTAGTTCTTGATTTACCGTATTCAGGAACAAATGTAACCAATTCTGGACAGCCAAAGATAAAAGTGTCTGAGCAATATGATATACGACGACAATGGTACACATGAACCGCATTTGGTCAACTTTATCATTTACAGATTTTGTACCTCAGTTTTCTATTTTGTAAATATTTAATAGGCTTACCCTAAAGTAAAAAAAAAATATACGTTCAATTCTTTTTAGTAAAGATATGTAGTGCAATTCCCTAATACATTTAAGAAAATATGTGAAAAAAACGAGTCATTTGAGAAAATTTTCATTTAATTCACACGTAAACTAAACACAATTATGTTCACATTGATAAAACTAAATGAGTACATGTAGTTTAAATCATGTTTTTTCTAAATGCAGTCGGTAGTGAATGTGAGCCTTGTGTGGGTAAGTGTACACACATCTATTTAAAATATGAGTTTTACCATGTAAATTGAAAGAAGAAACGTTTTTTGATATTTATAACAATTATTAATAAAGTTCATTACTTAATTTTACAATTATCTTAACTTTATATATATTGCTTTGTTATATCACAAACATACTTTATGTAAACTTATAAACCCCTTATCAAGACACAAAACATAATCACTGGCAAACACATAATTCATTTGAAAATGTCTTCCCGAATCGACTAAACGTAAATACTGGTCTTTACTCAATCAACAATTTTCTCATCAATGTATTATTTAAAACTGATAAATGTATTGTTTTACTTGTATCTAAGATCTGGTAAACTGCATTTACAATCAAACATGCATCCATTTGCAATGTACGAACTGTTAAGGAGCCATGAAATATACACATTAAATTATGGTCACATTTAATGCGGTTTTACTTTAAAATGCTTGTTATTTCGAAACAAAAATAAAAACCCTTTAATAATGGCATGCAACTTGGAATAAGAACCAACTTTTTGAATCCTTAATTTATTCACATATTTATTATGGTCATGAATTAACCACATAATGGATGTTTCATTTTACCACGGAAACTAAATATAATAGTCATTAAGTTTTATTTAATTCCGGTTAATGGGCATGCATTCTGTTTTCAAAATTCTAATGTGCATTAAATGTAACCATAATTGATATCACCTTCAATTAATTTGGATGTTTAATGTCCAGTACTGCATTTAAATGGCAATTAAAACGAATAGATAGTTGGCATTACAAAAACAATTAAATTTGGCATGAGCAACTAACAAGTAATGGTACACCTCTTAAAGCATTTAATTGCCGGTATTATCTCAAACGATGGACCATTTCTTCCTTAATGGCTGGTTTGTACTTTAATGAAGGGTTTGTATTTTAATGGCCTTTTAATTTGTTAATTGGTGGCCTCTTACTTTAATATATGAAGATGCTTTTTATAAACTGGCCTGTATCAAATTTGTGCACTGTATATGCTGTAATATCCGAATGTGCATCGTAGATGTGTCGATATTTCTGACAAAGCGGTGCCGATAGTAATTTACCTGTTACGCCCTTTAAGTGAAACGTTACATGAACAAATTTATTGGTATTATCAATTATACTATTGCTTTTTTGTTTAACTACATAATAATTTTATTCGTCAAATATTGCTTGTTACATAAACCATCAAGATTCCAAGCTTCTCTTGACGTACCCTGTTACGATCCACTGACTACCCAGGGAATAATCAGCTGATTAAATTAATTGACATACATTTTGTTTACAAAATTCTATATTAACAATATAAAACCAGATGCTCCACAGGGCGCAGCTTTATACGACCGCAGAGGTTGAACCCTGAACGGTTGGGGCAAGTATGGACACAACATTCAAGCTGGATTCAGCTCTAAATTTGGATTGTGATTAAATAGTTGACACAGCATAGGTTTCAGACACAGAATGAATGTGGTCTTATGAACTTAAAATATGTTTTTGCCTTTGAGCAATTCACTATGCTGTTGAATATTAATCCTCTCAAAAAAATGTTTGAAGAAATTTTCTTTTTATTTATGAAATTTGAAATGAGAAAAGTTTAAACCCCCCCCCCCCCTTTTTTCACATCCCCCTTTCCCTTTTTCCAAAACTGATCTCAATTCAAATTTCTAATGGAGTTTGCAACAATAAAACTACTCATTTAAATACATCATAAAATATTAAAAGGTAACAAAAGGTGCTTGTTATCACTGAATGGTAAAGATTGTTTTAATTTATCAGTTGGTAGTAAAAGTGAATATACATTGTATATTGTATGAAACAATGATTTGAGTTGATTCAACTACTATTCTGGACAAAGAAAGATAGCTCCAATCAATTGAAAATTTCTTGCTATTGCACAATATTGTGCAATTTGATATTTCTTGCTATTGCGCAATACTGTGCAATTGAAAATATTTGCTATTGAACAATACTGTGCAATTGAAGATTTCTTGCTATTGCGCAATACTGTGCAATTGAAAATTTCTTGCTATTGCACAATACTGTGCAATTGAAGATTTCTTGCTATTTCTGAATAATGTGCAATTGAAAATTTCTTGCTATTGCACAATACTTAATATAATAATTTTGGATCCTGATTTGAACCAACTTGAAAACTGGGCTCATAATCAAAAATCTAAGTACATGTTTAGATTCAGCATATCAAAAAAGCCCAAGAATTCAATTTTTGTTTAATTTTGAACCCTTTGGATTTTAATGTAGACCAATTTGAAAACGGGACTAAAAATCAAGAATTTACATACACAGTTAGATTTGGCATATCAAAGAACCCCAATTATTCAATTTTTGATGAAATCAAACAAAGTTTGATTTTGGACCCGGATTTGGACCAACTTGAAAACTGGGCCAATAATCAAAAATCTAAGTACATTTTTAGATTCAGCATATCAAAGAATACCCAAGGATTCAATTTTTGTTAAAATCAAACTAATTTTAATTTGGGACCCTTTGGACCTTAATGTAGACCAATTTGAAAACGGGACCAAAAATTAAGAATCTACATACACAGTTAGATTCGGCATATCAAAGAAGCCCAATTATTCAATTTTTGATGAAATCAAACAAAGTTCAATTCCCTTTGGGCCCCTTATTCCTAAACTGTTGGGACAAAAACTCCCAAAATCGAACCCAACCTTTCTTTTGAGGTCATAAACCTTGTGTCAAAATTTCATTGATTTGTTTTTTACTTATACTAAAGTTATTGTGCGAAAACCAAGAATAATGCTTATTTGGGCCCTTTTTGGCCTCTTATTCCTAACATGTTGGGACCAAAACTCCCAAAATCAATCTTAACCTTCCTTTTGTGGTCATAAACCTTGTGTTAAAATTTCATAGATTTCTATTCACTTTTACTAAAGTTAGAGTGCGAAAACTAAAAGTATTCGGACGACGACGACGACGACGCAGACGACGACGACGCCAACTTGATACCTATATACGACCAAAACATTTTCAATTTTTGCGGTCGTATAAATATATTCATTAATTATGTTTCTTTTAATTGAAAGTAACATTGGACTTATTGTCTTATGTCCATTAATATTGGTATTTACTCTCCTTGTGTATTCATTAATAAAAATTCTGAATACGTCTATGTTTTTTGTTTTCTGCTCAGATACATAGTACGACTTATATATTGAAAAACTAATAATTGTAATCAGAAAAATTATTGGGTAATACCTGCTGTCTGTAATTTTGAACAATCTAAATTACTCTTTTTTAAGAGATCGTTTATTTGTTGCCAAAATCTTGTTAAATAAGAGGAATTGAAAAAATAATGAGCATAGTCTTCTTCTATGTTACAAAAATTACACAAACTGTTATTAGTTATTTTCCACTAGTAGTAGTAGTAGTAGTAGTTTCCATCTGTATATTTTTAATTTGTTTTAAAGTATTTGAAAATAAAGTTACATAATGAATTCATATTTGAAGCTTCTTACAATGATAAAATTTTAGCCACCTGTTTATCCCTACTGACGTTTCTTTTTTACTATTCATTTGAGAGTCATATAATTTTAATTGAAAAAAAATGTAGTCTCAATATAACGATCTTTCCATGTGATCGTATTTCTCTGGATATTTACTTAACTTTGGACAGAATTTTTTTTGTTTAGCTATGTCAATCCAATTTTGTGGAATGGATTGTTTCAATTTATGAAATTCAGCAGTCCAGTTTACTTTACACTTTAATTTGTTCAAGATATAATTTTCTGGTAGTGACATAGTGTCAATTAGAATGTCATTCAAGTATATTATATCACTGTTAATCCAGTTTCTAAAGATAATTGGTTTCTTATGAAAAGCAATAAATTTATTCCCCCGAATTGTTTATTTTCTTATATCAGCATAATATATTATGTCACTGCTTGTTTTGTTTGCCCAACCCAAGTCAAAATATAAGACTGTATTACTTCTCTATAATATATAATATAACTAAAATATTATTAGACACTTTTAAGTACGTATTTAAAAGGTATAACCTTCCAGTGGGCAAATTTACCATTAACTAGTCTATATACCCATGATGTTTTAAGCGATATAAAATAACTTTTAAAATCAACCATTTGTAGGCCTCCTTTTTCATTAGGAAGTGTTATCAGGTTTCTTTTTACTTTGTCTGGCTTCCCATCCCAAATATATTTAAAGCTTCTTGTTTCTATTTCTTTAAGATAATTTCAGGAGTTAAGCAGAAACTTCCCAAAAACGTAAATAATGGCAAAATTTATGCTTTAATAATTAGTATTTTTCCTAAAATTGATAGATTCCTTTTTTCCCATGCTTTGACCAATTTCATCATTTTCCCTATTTTACAATTCCAATTTTGTTTTTTGCATTCATCTTTATCATTTCCAAGTAACACCCCTAATGCTTTGATTGGTTTATCTCCCCAATAAATCCCCACAATTTTATCTTAACATGATTTCAATTTCCCGATCCATAATCCTTCTGTTTTATTTCTATTTACCAATAGTCCTGAAAATGAGCCAACAATTTCGATTATATCCATTGCAGATATTACATCGTTTTTATCTATACAAAATGATGTTGTGTCATCTGCTAGTTGTGAAATTTTAATGCTGTGACTTTTCCAATCTAACTTGATAGTGATTCCTTTTACTTCGTGGCTGTTCTTCAACTAAAGAGCCATAATTTCAACAGCCAAAACAAACAATAATGCTGATAAAGGACAGCCTTGTCGGATTTATCGTGAATTTTTGAAATTTTCTGATACCCACCCATTGTTCATAACACATGTTTGAATATCTGTATACATAGTTTTAACCCACTTAATGAATGATTCATTAAACCCAAATGTTTTAAAGTTCTAAGCATAAAATCCCATTCTAAAGAATCAAATCAGATATACTATTACTACTTTAAGCACTATATGCTGTTATTTATAAGTGGATATAATATATATATATATATATACAACTCGTCTAAACATCAACCCAACAATGTTAGATCTGTAAATTTGCTTTCGCAAATTTGTGGTTCTTCCCTCGCCGGGATTCGAACCCATGCTACTGTAATATCGTGACACCAAATCGCCTGCACTGCAGCCGTCCCGCTAGACCACACGACCACCTGGGCTCTCAAAAAAAGAGCTTTCGCTGGCCGTGTGTTACCTTTCCACGTCAGTTTTAATCTAGCGGCGTACTGCAGTACATGATATATAAGGCATGAAGATGTTATTGTTACAGATCAGCTAAATTATCTATAGTAAAGGATCCTACAAATGAATGTAAGATACAGTCACAGAAAATAATTATATTTATAAGTACGTCTGAGTCAGTGACAACCCTACAACAGATGTATCCATCGGATCGCCACCAATGATGGTGATACATGGCTGTGTACATAATGTATATACAACTCGTCTAAACATCAACCCAACAATGTTAGATCTGTAAATTTGCTTTCGAAAATTTTTGGTTGTTCCCTCGCCGGGATTCGAACCCATGCTACTGTGATATCGTGACACTAAATCGCCTGCACTGCAGCCGTCCCGCTAGACCACACGACCACCTGGGCTCTCAAAAAAAAGAGCTTTCGCTGGCCGTGTGTTACCTTGCCACGTCAGTTTTAATCTAGCGGCGTACTGCAGTACATAAAATGTCTAAAAATAGCAACAATCAACATTCAATCTATTTAAGCGTGGATCAGCTTGTGAAAATAAATTGATACAGTTACTGAATTAAAATTATATAAATGTCTAAGACATCTTTGTGGTTGACATATATACACTCCAAGTTTACTCTGCCTTGCTCTTGGTTTCACAAAACTGTTTAACTAGTACTGTTAGTATTATTGAAACTGTTCTCCTGTTTACAATATTATAATTTTTGCACATGAATTCCTTCATTTACTTGCACTTCTCCTTGTAAGATTCCAAGGTCATGATGATATAATCCTGTTGTTCATAATCAATAATCCATCCTTCGAACGATTTCTTCAGCAGCTGTAATGTAAACATTAAAATGTAAAAGAAAATGTAGTTTGGTGGACCGTGGGAAATCATTTTTTTTAATGGAATAGCAAAGTATACTTAAACATAATTTTTATTCAAATCCCAGCATGAATATATGTAGATGTTTGTCAGGAATGGAGATATGTCCTTTTTATAAACACAAGTCTGCTTTACTTATCTCAAAACTAAAAAGTCTGATATACATGTATCAGTGAATTACATGTACTGTAACGCAATACACCAAATATAGCCTATTGCTAATATCATATCTGAGTAACTGACCATTGGTCATTCTTAAAGGCTGTACAGTCTCTTGTGGTGAGTTGTCTCAGTGGCAATCGTACCACATCTAATCTAATTTTTATACAAGTTAGAAAACTGTACATTGACTTATCAGTATGTATCATAACTAGAGACTGTGTCGCTCACCTTGGTCTATGTGCATATCATAAATGAAGGACACATATGGATTCATGACAAAATTGTGTTTTGGTGATGGTGATGTGTGTGTGTAGATCTACCTATACTGAACATTCTTGCTGCTTACAATTATATCTATCTATAATGAACTTGGCTCAGTAGTTAAAAAAATATTGTGAAAATTTATAAAAAAAAAATGATTATAAAGGGCAATAACTCCTTAAGGGGGCAATTGACCATTTTATTCCTTTAATTTATGTGTAGGTCTTACTCTACTGTACATTATTGCTTTTTACAGCTTATCTCGATCTATAATAATATTCAAGATAATAACCAAAATCTTCAAAATTTCTTAAAATTACCAATTCAGGGGCAGCAACCCAACAACCGGTTGCTCTACTCATCTGAACATTTCAGGGCAGGTAGTTTTTGACTTGATAAACAATTTGACTCAATGTCAGATATGCTCTAAATACTTTGGTTTCAGAGATATAAGTCAAAATCTACATTTTACCCCTATGTTCTATTTTTTAGCCATGGTGGCCATCTTAGTTGGTTGGCTGGGTCACCAGACACATTTTTGAAACTAGATACCCCAATGATGAGTGTGGCCAACTTTGCTTTAATTTTGCCCAGTAGTTTCAGAGGTTAAGATTTTTGTAAAAGTTAACGACGGATGCAAAGTGATGAGAAAAGCTCACTTGGCGAAGGCCAGGTGAGCTAAAAATAAGGTTCAGGTCAGATAAACACTGCAGACAACACCTACACTATGCAATCATTCCTAGCTACATATATAGTTGATAGATTGATTATAGTATCTGGGAAAAAGACATTACCATGAAAACTAACACTAACCAATGAACAAAGAATGAGGTCAAGGTCAGATGACACAGGTACACCTTACAATATTCCATAAAATACATATATTTGACCTAATTGTTTATATAGTAAAAATGTAGTAGTATCTGATAAATAGACCATACCTAAAAAAAAATAACATTGTTCTATAAACCATGATAAAAGATGAGGGACAGATAAAACATAACAGACAGACATATTCATCCTACAAACATAGTATAAACCATATATACAGATGATCTATTGCTTACAGTAATGCAGTATTTGAGAAACCAACCACACCACACATAAAATTAATATTGACAAATTAAATGAACCATAAATATGAGACATGCTAGCAGCCAGCACGAAGACAATAGATAAGGAAAAACTGTACAGTTGATAAAAACTAGAGAACCTGTGTCTTGCTCACCTTGGTATATGTGCTTTTCAAACAAAGGACACTCTACAAAGTTAACGGCTGAAGACAGACCAAGATTCAGATTAATACTGCCGGACAGACATGCAAATCATCTGACACACCAAATATATTTTAATTTATTGAAGTTCCCTACTCAGTTTCAAAATATCAAGCTTTTCTTAACACTAGTACATAGTATGTATATCGATAGGTGATTAATAAAGGAACTAACAGACCAAAAAAATATATAGGCCAATGTGCTTGTTTTCCAGATATTAGCCATTTAAATTTTGGCAGGAAAATGTTCTCTCTTTGATTTTTTATAGCTCTATCATTGACAATTTAAGTTCTAAAAAACTATTAAAAAAATAACAAAGATTTTATAAGACTTTTCCATACATGACAGATGGCATATAATTTTACATCTAAAAGATTTATAGAAAGAAAAATGGGGGTCAATTGGGGGAATTTTTTAACGACGATAAATAAATAAAACCTAAGGATTCTGATAATCTGACAAAAATCACAAAACATGACAAGCAAACATCCTTAAAGTAATATATATAGTAAATGATAAATTTTGTAGACATGTTTGGAAATTGTCTTTGAATAACTCAATGTATCCTATATATGTATACATGTATATACAATGTATGCATCATTTATATTTACCTAAAACATAATTTTCTTTCCTTTTAACAGCTTGTAACTATAGTATATACAGGATCTGATCATACAGCAAAGAACATATTTGATAACCCTAAGAAAGAAAAAATAATAATAGTTTTATAAAAATTAGTATATAAAAAAAGTTTCGATTATTTTTACCCTCCCTTAAATAGATGATTATGAAGTTTATGTTTAACTGTTAGTCTTTAAATAGTATATACATATATATATATATATGTGGCTATAGCGCGGAATCAGGGTCAAAAATACTTATTTACGTGATTGTGAATCTGCTATTAAACATGTCGCCTCTTGTTTTTGGTGGTTTTACTGTTGTTCAGTCTTTTATAATTAGTCTTCTAAATAGTGGTGTGTGGACTTATTGTTGTTTTTTTTGTTTTGTAAGACATAAGGTTCACTTCCACTTGTAAAAGAGGGACGAAAGATACCAAAGGGACAGTCAAACTCATAAATCTAAAACAAACTGACAACGCCATGGCTAAAAATGAAAATGACAAACAGAAAAACAATAGTACACATGACACAACATAGAAAACTAAAGAATAAACAACACGAACCCCACCATAAACTAGGGGTGATCTCAGGTGCTCCGGAAGGGTAAGCAGATTCTGCTCCACATGTGGCACCCGTCGTGTTGCTTATGTGATTACAAATCCGGTAAATAGTCTAATTCGGTAGGTCACATTCATGAAAGGGAAGGGGATTGTAGTTACGACTTAAGGAACATATCCGATATCATTTGTGAAATGGTTATTCCATAACGGTCAACCAACTCGTGATGGCGTCGTAAAATTTACGAAGGGATGATTTCAACTTCACCATTTGGAACTCTTGGTTTAATAGCTTCCTTGTGAGCAGCAACCCTCTATCAAGAAAATCATGATAGGAAATGCAAGCACTGGAATATCGTATTAATTGGGAGATATATACCCCGTATGCAGGTGCTGCTGGAATGTTACTACTCATAAATGGAAAGTTCACTATTGGAAAGCTGAAATCATCTCTTTTGTCGTAAAGTTTTGTTTTCAACCGACCCTCATTGTCAATTTCTAGATGTAAGTCAAGATATGAAGCCGACTTAACTGTATCTGTAGTATCCTTTATCTCCAATTCGATGGGATAGATGCGTTCCACATAGTCACCAAATGTTGAGTTGTTTAGTGAAAGAACGTCATCTATATTGCGGAAAGTAGAGTTAAAGGATATTGCTAACTTCTTATCTTTCTTCCTAAGAAGTTCCTGCATGAAGTCAGCCTCATAATAATAAAGAAACAAGTCGACAAGTAGAGGGGCACAATTTGTTCCTATTGGGATGCCGACAGTCTGTTAAAAACACTTCCTCCGAACGTTACAAATATGTTGTCAATCAAGAAATCAAACATCTTGATAATATCGGTTTCAGAGAATTTTTTGTTTGAATCAGAGTGATTCTTTACAAAGTAGGATTTATCCCTCCATAAGACAAAATACTTGTATCTACGTTGGCCATTCTTTTTTATGAAGCAAAGTAATACCAACTCTTTCAATTTGTCTTTTAGTTTGGAATGTGGAATACTTGTGTACAGAGTAGAAAAGTCAAATGTTTTAATACTGTTACAAGATGAAAGAGAGTTAGATTGTATGTACTCTAAAAGATCTTTGGACTTTTTAAGTATCCACATCTGATTCACGCCACCTCTAGAATAGGCAGTTTCACAATAACTTTGAAGACCGTCTTTGATTGCTGATAAAATAGATGTTAATAATTTAGAAAGAGGTTTCGTGGAGCACTTGGAAGACCCAGCAATATACCGTTGTTTGTAAGGACACTTATGTAGTTTAGGTATCCAATACAGTGATGGAAGATCCAGTTCTTCATCTTTGGTTGAAATACAAAGAATAGACCTATGATTATCCAGGATTTCCTCTTTTGTAAGTGTCGTGAGGGTGTATGTTGAGTTTCCAAGTGAATTGTCTATACCTAATTCGTTTATCAAGCAATTAATGTAGTGACTTTTACAGACAAAAACGATGTTATTTGGGGCTTTGTCTGCGGGGACAACAACATGTTTATCATGGAGGTCGGATAAGTGTTTAGCAACATTTGGGTCTTTAAAGATTAACGTAGCATGGGCATTGATGGACCCATTCAGTTTCTTAATTCTCATTTGTATTAACGACCTCACTGCCTTAATCCATTCGACTGAGTCCATCAAAATTTTAAAGTTGTATTTCCAATTGATGGATTTAGGCTCACGATATTTCGGACCTTTCGATAACACATTTCGTAGAGAAGTGTTATTAACAATGTTAAGTTTTGAATGTCTCTTTTAATTTTTCTGTATCATCATGACCATTCTTTTAAAGATTAACAACTCATGGAAGGAGTTGACAAGACAATTTTTGTGCTGTTAAACTATAGTATTGGTTGACTTTGCAGCAAAATCCAATTTGAAGTTAAACAAGTTTTTCAGTATATAGTCTAACGACCAACTATCGCTAGTTTTCCCCAAATTGCTGATATCATGCATGATTTTAAGGTAATTTTCATCCCAGCTATTTGACCTTATGACCTATTTGTTGATCTTTTTTTTTTAACATAAACATCAGGGCCTTTTATAGCTGACTCTGCGGTATGGGCTTTGCTCATTGTTGAAGGCCGTACGGTGACCTATAGTTGTTAATGTCTGTGTCATTTTGGTCTCTTGTGGACAGTTGTCTCATTGGCAATCATACCACATCTTCTTTTTTATATTGTTGATGTGCCAACACAAGGCCATGGCAATTATAGGCTGACCAATTATTTATCTTGTTTGTTTACCCATTCTTCTGATGCAGGCAAAATGACATACATTTTTCAATCACCAAGTGGAAATGTCATTATGAAAATTTACAATGTACATGTACATCATACATGACAAATTGATAGCTACAGCTTATAATTCTTTGCTACAAAACAGTATCTAATACTTACCAATTTATATTCAGTTGTTGGAATAGTGATTGGCACTGCAAAATTAAAAAAATATACTTAATTTTCATGTATACATTTTGTAGGTAAAGGTACATCCTTCAACATGTAGCCTTGGCTCACACCAAACAGCAAGCTATAAAGGGCCCAAAAATTACTAGTGTTAAACCATGCAAACAGGGAAACCAATGGTTTAATCTATATAAAAACGAGAATTGAGAAACATGTATGAATCAAGAACCTTAGTGAGCGGGCCCACATACCCTACGTGTACGTCCCCGCATTGTCATTGGAGAAATTAAATAAGAAAAGAAAATCATATGAGAAAAAAAATTGAATCATAATTTCCTGTCAATATGCACATCTACATAGTATTTCCTTATTATCTACAAAGTTTCATGAAATTGTGTTGTGTGGTTTCAGAGGAGTTGCGATGACAAACTGTTGCAGAAGTACATTGAAGCAAATAAGTTCAAAGGAGCGTAACTCCTAGAAAAAAATTGAATCATAATTTCCTGTCGATATGCACATGTTGTGATGATGAAATGTTTCAGGAGTATATTAAAGCAAATTAGTTCAAAGGGGCGTAACTCCTAGAAAAAAAATTAAATCAGAATTTCATGTCGGTATGCCCATTTACGTTGTCTGTCCTTATTATCTACAAAGTTTCATGAAATTCAGTTGTGTGGTTTCAGAGGAGTTGCGATGACAAACTGTTGCAGAAGTACATTGAAGCAAAAAAGTTCAAAGGGGCGCAACTCCTTGAAAAAAAATGAATCTTTATTTCCTGTTGATATGCACATCTACATATTATGTCTTTATTATCTAAAAAGGTTTCGTGAAATTATGTTGTTTGGTTTAAGAGGAGTTGCTATGACAAGAAACAGGACTGACGGGTCAAAAACATTATATACGCAACTTTGTTGCGTTGTGCATAACTACATAAGCAGAGGACAACCACTGCAGGGGCAGATCCAGCCATTTTAAAAGGGCGGGGGGGAGGGGTGTTCCAAATATATGTCTCATTTCAATTGCATTGATCGTCCAAAAAAGGGGGTTTCGGCGGTTCCAACCCCGGAACCCTCCCCTTGGATCCACCACTGCGCTGACATATCAGATTTTATTCATATACGGTACCGTACATGTACATTGTATTATCAAAATATCATGACAATATTCATGATTTTATTTTCTTAAATTATAATTTTTAGTAAACATGTAATGAGGGAATGAGTCATGATCCTGAAATCCAGGGCTTAAAAACACGAAAAAGGTCCTGCCCCCTTCTGTAAACATGTATTATGTAAATCTTTTATAATTTTAGTGTTTATTAACTATGTCTAGTGCTACAACTCAGTCAACTGTGTCATTGTACATTCAATGTAACTAATTCATACATTTTATCTTGAATAAAGTCAAAGACAATTAATCTTGGGGTGGGGAGTGGGGAAGCAGTCTTCACGCTGAGTGGCAGCCCAGGCTAGTAAAATTGCTCTCACTCTGGCCTGTTAAAATCATATCTACACTACGGGCCAACATAATCTAACTAAAAAATTTCAAAAATTGAGCTCCTGGCCTGTAGATTTAATAGTTCATCATGAAGAATGGGGAAGGGCTAATTTAATACACTTTATCGCTAATCCCGGCTGACCCTGCCGCTGGAACTTTTGACGCATACAACAATCACTTTTCCATTGTTGCGTCAAATATTTTGTATTATGACGTCAAAATTTTACGGGAACCTGTGTGATATCCAGTAATGGCGGACAAATAGCGATAAGGTGTATTAGTATGGGAAACTACTTAATGCTGATGGGGTTCTGTTACCCAACCCTTTATTTTCATATATTAATTTAAATAAATAAAACCTTTTTTTTATAGTCATTACCTTTGAAGTAAAAATACTAATTAATGGTTGCTCGATCCCTACTATTTTTCATATAATATCTGATTCAGTTTATAAAACCTTTATGCCATTTAAATATATTTGTTTCGTTTTTAAAACCAGTAGGGCGAACGAACACATGGCAAAAATTATTGTCATGCAATAAGCCAAGGACGAACGGACTTGACATCGTTGTCAACGGTCTTGCTATGAATGTTTGTTTGTTTGAATATAAATATATGACAACGCTGATTAATATGTAGTGTGTTTGTTTAAGCGATCTGAGTGATCTACCCATTTATTTACCAAAATAAGTTATCTGAATCTGCCTCTTGTTTCGTTGACTGTTTGACAAGTCGTCCCCATTTTTGAAGCTGTAAAGCGACCTTCTTCTCGGAAAATCCGCCTCTGCTTGGTCTGCATATCTTATTTCATTTGTTTTAATTGAAATGTCCGTCTCTCCAGGTACAATATTTCTCATAAACAAATTCGCACCCAGCGTCCTTGTCGTCTGCGTCATAACATCTAAAAAAGGAAAACCGAATCCGAACTAAATATCCCGATTACGTTACTGGTTCCCGCTGACGAATTTTCAATGTTTCTATAACTGAGGGGGGACAGGGGTAAGGGAGACAGGGAGAAAGGGGGTAAGAGAAAGGAGAAAGGGGCTGGTAGAAAGGAGAAAGGGGTAGGAGAAAGGAGAGGAAGGCTGGGAGAAAGGAGAAAAAGTTGGAGAAAGGAGAAAAAATAAAATATCTCTCCTTATAAAAAATTTCTAATATTTCAAGAAAAAATATCTCAAAAGGACATGTTTTATTCTAATGGGAGAAAGGAGAACGGGGGTAGGAGAAAGGAGAAGAGTGGTGGGAGAAGGGAGAAGGGTACCCCCTGTCCTCCCCCTCATAACTTGAGTATATTATTATTTCTGTCGTTATTAATACTGCCTTTTAAAAATAAGAATGACTGGCCTCGAGAATTTGCAAACTGATAAACAAATATATCGTTGAGAATAACGGCATGACACAGGTTATGTTCTTCTCATATATACATGATATATGTTATGATGGTATGATACTAAACCACCGTGTATCATCGTACAGCGGATATAGGTACTAACCAAGCGGGCGTGAGCGATTTTGATCTTACACGGTAACGAAAATCTTTGCTTTGTTCACATAATATTAATGTGTACTTGAATCTAAACATAATTGCTGTTTTAAGAAATGATTTGGTCGTAGGTTGATGATTAGATATGTCTCCAGTGGCGGATCCAGAACTTTTCCTAAAGGGGGGGGGGGGGGGGGGGGCCGCTGACTGACCTAAGAGGGGGCCCGCTCCAGTCATGCTTCAATGATTCCCTATATAATCAACCAAATTTTTCCCTTGATAAGGGGGATCCGCCCCCCCCCCCCCCGGATCCGCCTATGGTCTCATTATTTTCCCACAACAAGAACGATTACTAAAATACGTGTGAAAATACTTGTCAAATAAGTTGGCCCTCGTCTCATCCGATATATTCTATATGCATTGCAACTCTTTTTCAGATAGAAGGCCACTGTGTGTGTGTAATAAATATAGTTTGTTCAATAATTGGCATTAAAATCTTTCATACATATGTTATTTTTCGATATTTTATCCCGAAAGAAGTGTGGTGTACGGTGTTTAGCTGACCACATAAATCCTTATGTACCGTGCGGTTCATAGTTAAGTTGTTGTACACCGTACACAAAAACTTTATTTTCATACTCGTCTATTACTCAAAAAGTTTCAAGGAATGAGTAATCACAGGTAGGTTTATGATTGGCAACTTTTACGTTTGCCCTGTATTAGGTTTCGTTCAGTTAAAACATATAAATGTCTCAACAAACTGTATCGAAACTGAAAATTAGTGTTAACATTCACAACTATTTGCACATAAACTTGTTAATCGTTCTTATTAGAATATCAAAGTTGTTTTATGAATAGGAAAAGTCGATGCGAAAATTATTTGGGAGCAGTAATTTTCAAATGTTGAGAAATGTACATTGAATATTGATAAAGCAAAACAAAGATTTTCGTTACCGTGTAAGTCGAAAATCGATCATGCCTACTTGGTTAGTACCTATATCCGCTGTACTGATGATACACGGTGTAAACCCCTAACGGGAAGGATTGTGCCTGATATTCATAGTCTTTCATATGATTAAATCATAATCTTTCAATAAGTTTAATTGAAGTCGGGAGCTGGCATGTCAGTTAACTGCTAGTTATTTATGTATTATTGTCATTTTGTTTATTTTCTTTGGTTACATCTTCTGAGGGGGAAAGGACCTTTATCGGGGCTCTGGGATCGGGTGTATTAAGCTCGGGATTTCGGGATTGACCCTTTCGGGATCCGGGAATCGTTTTCTTCGGATTTCGGGATATGAGGATTTACTTTATTTAAATTCGGGACCTCGGGAATTCGTTTTTTTTAAGTCCGTGATTTCGGGATCCGGACCCCTCCTATTCCCCCTCTCTTCTGACATCAGACTCGGACTTCTCTTAAAATAGAACTGAATTTTAATGTGCCATTTAAATATACAATTTCTTGGTATTGTTATGCGTTTACTTTTCTACATTGGCTAGAGGTATAGGGGGAGGGTTGATATCTCATAAACATGTTTAACCCCGCCGCATTTTTGCGCCTGTCCCAAGTCAGCCTGGAACCTCTGGCCTTTGTTAGTCTTGTATTATTTTAATTTTAGTTTCTTCGTGTACATTTGGAGTTTAGTATGGCGTTCATTATCACTGAACTAGTATATATTTGTTTAGGGGCCAGCTGAAAGTCGCCTCCGGGTGCGGGAATTTCTCGCTACATTGAAGACCTGTTGGTGACCTTCTGCTGTTGTTTTTTCTATGGTCGGGTTGTTGTCTCGTTGAAACATTCCACATTTCCATTCTCAATTGTATTTATAAAATTGCACCTGTCTTGACACCTTCGACTTCGTTTATCTTAAAAACTAATAAAGGGGAGGGGGGGGGGGGGTTGAGGTTTCACTTTAAATTAATATGTAAAGTGCTAAAATTATGGTTCATGATGTATTCATTCGTAAGTTAACCTTACAAATAGATCCGAAATAAACTCCAGAAATTAGCTGCATATTTATGAATTTTTAGTGATGAGGGGGTGGGAGTTGGAGGGGTCCTCATCCTGAAATCCCAGGTTTAAAAACATAAAATACTGATGAGGTCCCGAATTTAAAAAAATTCAAAACCCCGACATCTCGAAATAAAAAAAAAAGATTCCCGGATCCCGAAAGGATCTATCACAGGGGTTTAACTGAAAAATCGACTGGTTTGCACGAAATTTCCATGTTCAAAGTCAGTTGATTGGGTTGTGCAGATTAATTAAAAATACTTATGTCTCTGGCATACAGGTCATTCTTTCTTAAATATTTGTATAGCTATAGGTACTGAAAGTCAGTGCATGTTATATTAATAAAATGGGTATATTTTTAGGCAAAAATGTCACACCCTTATGTGTTTTTTTTTGGCACTGCTCAAGATGCATTCTTATTGACTTTATATAGTTTTGAATTCACATATACATACACCAAGATACATAACTTTCAACAAGCCCTCACGATCCCAGATTCTGAAATGAAGAGTCATGCTTAGCAAAACAGTATGATTGGCGTTCGTTATAGTTTTTCCATCCGATGTTATGATTTTAACAATAAATATGCTCTTAATTGTTCAATTACCATGATACTTGTCAAAAGCATCATGATACTTAGGGAGCTACCATTTGATATTTAAGGGGGGGGGGGGGGTGAAGACGAAAAATTTCTTTCTTTCAAAATTTCCATATTGTCAAAAATGTATAGGTAGAGGCTATGTTTCGCTACCCTGTACCAATTTATCCCTTTGAAAGAAAACAAAATTCAAGTTGGGATGTCATGCTTCCTACATAAAACAGTGAACATTATTTTGTTCTGATTAGTGAGTGTATAAATATATTGTTAAAATGGTAATTAAGCCAGTTGCTTAATCATAAGGTCAGGATTGAGTAAGGCTAAGACAGTCTGTAAGAGGGTGAAAACTGTTGTAATACCTGACTTATCAGAGACATATATTTTTTAAAAGATACATATAATGTATTATACAGCTATGTGTTGTGTGTTACAGTCTGTTGAAGTCATGATAGTACATATATTTTTAGTGTTTTAGTCATTCTTTTTTCATTGCCATATTCTAATTGCTCAATACTTTAAAATGGAAAAAGGGGGGGGGACAAGGGAAATAAATCAAATTTATCTAAATATGAGTATTTTCTTTGTAATCAGTTATAGAAACTATTATTTTAAATTAACTCCCATTGACTCAGCAGTTATATCTAACCTTAAGTGGAAATGATTCATTTCAAACAAAAAGATATGATAAGATGATATTTTCATACTTGTATCAAAGACATACATTGTAAATACATGAATGTTTCACCTTTTCACATTGATTTTTTTTTATTCATTTAAAAATAAGGAGATGTGGTATGATTGCCAATAAGATTACTTCTGAGTTCAACAGAAAATTTGCACATGCATTTTTAAAATTCTAGATTCACATGCATAACTACATTTAATGTGTAAATTTTAAGTTTAATAATACCAGAGACATATATACATACAATATAGCTTATTAAAGGAGGAAAATGTGCTTTATCATGTTATCGGCTTAAAGAGGCTTAGCATGAACAGATAAGTTTAACCATTATGCAAATATTCATGTTTGCATATTATGCTGTAACAGTTCTAATTTTTTTGTCAGCTTATACACTATTTATAAATATACTCTATAGAAAATAAAAAGCGATGGAAAATAAATTGTGAAAAACATGTTCAATTTGATTTAAAATTCTCTTGGTTATAAAATGAGTTTTTTAATATGAGAAAAAAAGGCTGCGTAACACAAAAATATATAATGCAAAGCACGTAAAACACACGTAAAACATATGTTTTACGTGCGTTTTTAAAACATACGTTTTACGTACGTGATGTATTACGCCCGTTTCAAAACGGGCGTAAAACACCCGTTTTGGTACAGGCGTTTAACGCATGTTCGCTAAAACATGCGTTTTTCATACGTAAAACGTACGTTTTACAGACGTTTTTTTAAACGTACGTAAAACATGCGTTGCACTTTTTGCTGTGTACACGAATGCCCCACTCGCACTATCCTTTTCTATGTTCAGTGGACCGTGAAATTCGGGTAAAATCTCTAATTTGGCATTAAAATTAGAAAGATCATATCATAAGGAACATGTGCACCAAGTTTGAAGTCAATTGGACTTCAACTTCATCAAAAACTACCTTGACCAAAAACTTTAACTTGAAGCGGGACAGACGGACTGACGGACGGACGAACGGACAAACGGACGAACGGACGCACAGACCAGAAAACATAATGCCCCTCTACTATCGTAGGTGGGGCATAAAAATAGCTGTATGAAATGAAAACGCAATGCCTTCATACTGAGCTTTGCCATTACAACATCAACCGTAAAGTTTTTATTTAAATGTGATAAACACATTATCTTGAATTGATTTTTAAGATTTTCATTCTAGATCTGATTTAGCAATGTATACATTTTGTTGTAGATACAAAAAACTAAACTTTAAATGTTTTGCTGGTTGTCTAGCTAATAATGAATTATCTATATTCATATCTTTGAATTTGGATTAATAAAAAAAAAGATAGGTAACATCACTAACATTGATATGTTGATTGAATTCATTCCCATATGGGTAAAATTCAAAAGTACAATTCCTGGTGAAAATGAGCAAAATACCAAGTTTTAATGGTAGTATGTAAGAAATAACATAGTAACAACTGTGTATCCACAAAACGAAATAAATGCAAAATTAAAAAAAAAACCTAATACTTTCGCAATTTAAACGGATGTCAAAACCAGGAATTATTTCAATTGTTGCTTGGAAGGGATTTTAGCATTCTTCATATGGATCGTTAAGTCGACAAATTGAAATAACGGAGTTCCAACGTGTATCATGTTTATTTAAAGTTTGTATTACTACATTGGCCTAACGTTTGTTCAACATCGGCTGTATTATTCCGTCATTTTGTCAACGTTGAACCTATGTATTGTATAAAACCTTACAACGTTGTATCAACGTTAAGCCATCACGTCTGGCCAACATAGGTCTATTTTGCACTTATGCATTTGGGCAACGTTAAAAAACAACGTTGGACTGATGAATGTGAATACATTGTACCAATGTTGTGCCAACGTACACTTGTTGTCTGAGAAGTTACTTTTGATGAAATTTGAAAAATATAGAGATTGAAATGATTAATCACTTCTTTGTGTTGAATAAGTGGGGTTTTTTTTCATTTCATTAATATCTAATTACACCAAAACCAACATTAAATATAATTATTTTTGTTGGGTTGTTCCCCACAAATATAATGAATTTTAAGTGAAAATATACGTTATAATTTCTTTGCATTGCTTTCGAGTCTCCAACTTGTATATTTCTTTATTTTACTGAAAATAATACACTGACATTTGCAATAAATTATCATTTTATTTCATTTTTCAGAGCATTTTCGCAAAAAAAAACAACAATTAACAGTCGTGATAAACAACGTTTTAGCACTTTTTAGGTTTGAAAAAAATAACCTAAATATAAACGAAAATCACAATTTCTTTGATAATATTTAAATTTAGATTATTTATGCATATTTCTCTTATTTTTTATTCTTAAAACTTTGCTGATTATTTAACGTTGCGTATTTTTCCATGCCGCCATTTTAATTAAATGAAACAAAACAAAGATTCCTGAATTTGTATGACTGCAACATGTGATGTAGTAGAGTTCAATCCGTCAGAAAGTTCAATCCGTCCGATCCGTCCGATCAGTCAAATATTTTTACTATAAGTCTGACGGATTTTTGACCTGAGTTTGACGCGAACTTTACTGATCGATGACTGCTGATTGGTCAATCAAATAGTAACGCTTAAGGTTGCAAGTACTGTAAAACATACAACCGTTAAGATACATTTCAACAAGACTTTGGTAGATGATGCATATACCCCTACCATTTCAATAGACTGAGTGTTAATATTAGAAACATGAAACGTATGGTTTTATCAAGGCCAACACCATTATTTAGTCAAAACTGATAAGTTCGTAAAACATTTACATGATTTAGTTGAAAAGGTTTACTAAATATTTTTTTTCTTTCTTTTATAGCTACTAAGAATAAATTGAAGAAAACCATAAATGGTAAACAGTTAGTACTCAAACATGTCAAGACAACAACTGTCAAAATAAATCAATCGACTACATGTATACATCGGTTGTTAACTTATTTGTTGATTATTTAGATGAAAATGTTTGCTGTCAAAAAGAACTTCTCTATCTATTTAATATCGAAAAAAAAAATAAACAAATGTCACTAACTCTAATAAACGGTCGGTTGACGATTTGATTTCTTTATATTGCAGGTTTTTGTCACGCTTGTGACGATTACAGTCTCTTTCACATATATTTGAATTTTGGAAAGAAGAGTAAAAAACACAAGAAGCCTTCAACGTATCAATGAAGTGTAATATCTCATGTTTAAAGTAAAATGACTATTTCGACCATTTAACTTCTCGGTAATTAATCTTGCTGATGTTTTATTCCGTTTAGATTGATACAGTTTTTCGTTCTATCCATTGCACGTTTTAATAAGATATACAATAACTAAAAAAAAAAAGCGATAATACATCTTATTTAAGGGCAACAATTGTAAACATAAGACCGTTGTAGATAACGGCTTATTTTTATTTTATGGTGTCTTTATTTCGTTTTTTTCTTTTTTATTTGTGGAATATAAACCAAAACACATGCTGAGTCATTTATCCACCAAAACCGTTTTCGAGGATGAATCAGATCATCGGATATTAAGATGGAAGAACAATTTTTATGTTAAAGTTTGGTTACATTCATTCCAGTAGTTAATAGGAAACTACTTTCTTAGTTAACGTTACAAGAAGAATAACAAATGTGATGATCAAATCTTACATAGACCTCTAGGTCTATACAAGTACCTGATGACCGAAAAAAGTCGATAATCCGGAAAGAAATGCAAATCGATCGTTTATGACCATAACTTTACCAAAAAATCGGCTAAAGAGCTATGTACATTAAAAAAGTCTGCAAAAAATTTTCATGGAATATAATATTACTTTATAAGGATATTCAAAGGGCCTTTTCAGACGTCTTCAAAAACGCTATCGGCAATTATTCAGAGGGACTCGTCGAATACATGTATTCCTAATATGAAGAAATCAATACTTACAGCATGTTTTAACCAGGTATTCTCTATCGTTGCTTTGATGTGTGTGCAATTATGTTCTTCACACATGTATATATCTCTTTCAGTTAAGTCGTTAAAGCTGATTCTACCGGCACTCTTAGAGTAATTTCCAGAATTGCATTTTGCTTTAATACTGTAATTTATATTCTGATCTAATTTTCTCTTTATACTTTCAATGATATCACAAAGTTGGTTAAGCACATTTTGATATAACCTATCCCTTACATCATCCCATTCCCATATCTGTAAGGATATGGCATTATGTGAAAAGCAGATAATAAACTTTCTCAGTGTATCTATATAAAATACCGATTTTCCTCTGTATATTGCCGGAGACTCTGACTCCAATTTACATACGTCAAAATTTCTAATGTAATGAAATAAGATGTGATTGAAATAGGCGAGAGGGAGAAATTCGAATTCAAGAACCAACCATGGTGTAATTGAAACATTTGAATTATTTGAAATAAATGTTTCCTTAATGGAGTTGTATGATGCTGATTTTTCGATCATGCATGGTAGATAGTATACATCTGGTGTGTGACTTTCATTATTACTAGAATCTGTAAATTGTGGTTTTACAATGATATCACATTTTTCCATTACTTTAAGTAAATGAGATTGATGGTCTTCAAACTTTAATGCAGGCTCCTTTTCAAATAGCTGATTGATTAATGTATTTGATAGTTGTCCTGTACTTATCAACTGATACCATGCAGTTGGACAAATCATGTTAAAATTTCTTTTCTCAGGATGGCAATCACATACCAGGCATCGGTAACATTTTACTAACCATTCTGGCTGCAGAATAATGAGTTCCCTTATTTCTTTAAAAAAAATTAAGTTCCCAATTTTGTGCTGGTTATTCAAGAAACGGAGGAGTTCTTCCTCTTCTATCAAATACTTTCGGGCTATTATTTTCATATTCTTAAATAACAAGACATGTTCATTTGCACCTTTTAAAACTCCTAGTGCATTTTCCAACTGAATCCACCTTGTAGGAAGCTTTTCAGCAAAATAATTCATCTGTTTTGCAATTTCAGAAATGTATTTTCTCAATCTTTTAATTTCTTTAAAATCTTCTTCGAGAAACTCTGTGTTAGAAATAAAGTAGATGCCTCTACTGTGATCGGCCTTTCTTTGTCCGCCAAAAACCTTTTGAAATTTTTCATTATATTTGGTTTTAAAATCAACATTCTGAAAACAAAAGGTATACATGTAAGCATTTCATTTGTAAAACGTTAATGTTTTACAGCATTTTGCAGTACGGATCACCACGATGAAATATCTTATACAATTTAAAACACATTTTATTTTATTTTTTTGATGATTGTTAAACTGTTAAACAATGTTAAAATGTGAAATTAAACCATGATTAGTCTTACAAGTTTCTAGCTTCAGCAGACCTTGTGACTTGATATATCTCGCTTAAACTTTCATTTTGTATAATTAAAAGTTTTGATTCCATGTTTTGTGGTAATTCTCTATTGTTTTGTTTATTGTTTAATTGTGTGTTAAGTATTATTTTGACCTTGATAGCCCGTACAAAAATATGCCGTTTTGATATGTATATGTTTCAACTTAATAACATGACACTTATTACAGAACAAATAATCGATATTTTAAATATGTACTATTGCAATTGCATTTAACTTCGAGTAAATATGAAAATAAGGAAATGTACTATGATTGCAAATATGAAATGGGCTTGAAAGAGGGACGAAAGATACCAAAGGGGCAGTCAAACTCATAAATCTAAAACAAACTGACAACGCCATGGCTAAAAATGAAAATGACAAACAGAAAAACAATATTAAACATGACACAACATAGAAAACTAAAGAATAAACAACACTTGACTTATCACATAAGATACAAAGAAGAATGCTATTATATTGCAAGATCACACTACCTGCATAAGCAACACGCATGATAACTAAATTATCAAAGTCTTCCCTTAATGTCTCCCCGATCAGCATATATTTTTTCTTCCAAATATAACTTCTACAGTGCATGATATATAAGGCATGGAGATGTTATTGTTACAGATCAGCTCAATTATCTATAGTAAAGGATCCTAATATTAATGTAAGATACAGTCACAGAAAATAATTATATTTATAAGTACGTCTGAGTCAGTGACAACTCTACAACAGATTTATCCATCGGATCGCCATCATTTTATACGTGGGCATGTAAAACAAATTTCGTTGTAGAAAGGTCTAAAAACAGCACAAACAATATTTTCCAAAAGACCAAAAAAGTGAAAAAGTATATTTAAACAAAACGCATTTGACTAACAGGTCGAACAACTGATGTTCTTTAACCCAGCTGACTGCCATTGGCGATTGCCAAATAAAATTGATCACAAGATGTAACAACATGGATCTTAATATAAATTTAATACTAAACAGAAAAAAATTAACTTGTTGACACGATATTATGCCACAAACATACGGTGTCATGATCAATATTTTTTTTGTACACCAGATCCAGATTTCGACAATAAATGTCTCTTCAGTGGTGTTAGGGATCGCAACGGTGTTTGGAAGGTCATATAAAAAGTACCCTCATTTTTAGATAGACTTTTGATTTTTAAGAGTAAGTATAGGATGAACTGATCATATAAACCTGAGGGAAAATATGATACAAGCCCAAACGAAAAAATATAAACGAGTCTAAATTGAAAACTACGTTCAAACCTATGATTGCGTTGGATAAAAACCGCAATTTTTATACGTGTCCATGTAAAACAAATTTCGTTGTAGAAGGGTCTAAAAACAGCACAAACAACATTTACCAAAAGACCAAACTAGAGGCTCTCAAGAGCCTGTGTCGCTCACCTTGGTCTATGTGCTATCAAGCAATGGACACAGATAAATTCATGACAAAATTGTGTTTTGGTGATCATGTGTTTGTAGATCTTACTTTACTGGACATTTTTCTTGCTACAATTATCTCTATCTATAATAAACTTGGCCAGTTATTACAGTGGAAAATATATTCAAAAAATATACCAAAATTTACAAAAATTTAGGAAAATTGTCAAAAAATTACCATTAAGGGCAATAACTCCTTAAGGGGTAAACTGACCATTTGGTCATGTTGACTTATTTGTAGATCTTACTTTACTGAACATAATTGCAGTTTACAGTTTATCTCTATCTATTATAATATTCAAGATAATAACCAAAAACTGCAAAATTTCCTTAAAATTACTAATTCTGGGGCAGCAACCCAAAAACAGGTTGTCTGTTTTGTTTGAAAATTTAATGGCAGATAGATGTTGACCTGATTAACAAATTATCTCCCGTCAGATTTGCTCTAAATGCTTTGGTTTCAGAGATATAAGCCAAAATCTACATTTCGCCTTTCTGTACTATTTTTAGCCATGGCGGCCTTCTTGGTTGGTAGGCAGGGTCATGCCACACCTTTTTAAAACTAAATACCCAAATGATGATTGTGGCCAAGTTTGGTTTTATTTGGCCCAGTCGTTTCAGAGGAGAACATTTTTTAAAAGAATACTAAAATTTCAGAAAAATGGTTAAAAATTGACTATAAAGGGCAATAACTCCTTAATGGGTGAATTGATAATTTCGGTCATGTTGACTTATTTGTGAAGCTTACTTTGCTGAACATTATTGCTGTTTACAGTTTATCTCTATCTATAATAATATTCAAGATAATAACCAAAAACAGTAAAATTTACTTAAAATTACTAATTCAGGGGTAGCAACCCAACAACAAGTTGTCCGATTTCTCTGAAAATTTTAGGGCAGATAGATCTTGACCTACATTTGTAATAGATAATTTTACCCCCATGTCAGATTTGCTCTAAATGCTTTAGTTTTAGAATTATAAGCCAAAATCTACATTTTACCCCTATTTTCTATTTTTAGGCATGGCGGCCATCTTGGTTGGTAGGCAGGGTCACGCCACACATTTTTTAAACTAAATACCCAAATGATGATTGTTGTCAAGTTTGGTTAAATTTGGCCCAGTCGTTTCAGAGGAGAAGATTTTTTAAAAGAATACTAAAATTTCAGAAAAATGGTTAAAAATTGACTATAACGGGCAATAACTCCTTAATGGGTGAACTGAAAATTTCGGTCATGTTGACTTGTTTGTAGAGTTTACTTTGCTGAACATTATTGCTGTTTACAGTTTATCTCTATCTATAATAATATTCAAGATAATAACCAAAAACAGTAAAATTTACTTAAAATTACTAATTCAGGGGCAGCAACCCAACAACAAGTTGTCCGATTTCTCTGAAAATTTCAGGGCAGATAGATCTTGACTTAAAAGATAATTTTACTACATGTCAGATTTGCTCTAAATGCTTTAGTGTTAGAGTTATAAGCCAAAATCTACATTTTACCCCTATGTTAAATTTTTATCCATTGCGGCCATCTTGGTTGGTTGACAGGGTCACGCCACACATTTTTTAAACTAGATACCCCAAATAAAGATTGTGGCCAAGTTTGGATTAATTTGGCCCAGTAGTTTCAGAGTAGAAGATTTTTGTAAAAGATTAATAAGATTTACGAAAAATAGTTAAAAATTGACTATAAAGCGCAATAACTCCTAAAGGGGTCATTTCGGTCATGTTGACTTTTTTGTAAAGCTTACTTTTGCTGAACATTATTGCTGTTTACAGTTTGTCTCTATCTATAATAATATTCAAGATAATAACCAAAAACAGTAAAATTTCTTTAAATTACCAATTTAGGGGCAGCAACCAAACAACGGGTTGTCCGATTCATCTGAAAATTTCAGGGCAGATAGATCTTGACCTGATAAACAATTTAATTCCTGTCAGATTTGCTCTAAATGCTTTTGTTTTTGAGTTATAAGCCAAAAACTGCATTTCACCCCTATGTTCTATTTTTATCCATGACGGCCACCTTGGTTGGTTGGCCTGTCAGCGGACACATTTTTTAAACTAGTTACCCCAATGATGATTGTGGCCAAGTTTGGTTTAATTTGGCCCAGTAGTTTCAGAGGAGAAGATTTTTGTAAAAGTTAACGACGATGGACGACGGACGACGACGACGACGCCGGACGACGACGACGACGCTGGACGTCGGACGCCAAGTGATGGGAAAGCTCACTTGGCCCTTTGGGCCAGGTGAGCTAAAAAGTGAAAAAAGTATATTTAAACAAAACGCATTTGACTAACAGGTCGAACAACTGAAATTCTTTAACCCTGCTGACTGCCATTGGCGATTGCCAAATAAAATTGATCACAAGATGTAACAAAATGGATCTTAATATAAATTTAATACTAAACAGAAACAAATTAACATGTTGCCACGATGTTATGCCACAAACATACGATGTCAATATTTTTTTAGTACACCAGATCCGGATTTCGACAATAAATGTTTCTTCAGTGATGTTAGGTATCGAAACGGTATTTGGAAGTCATATAAAAAGTACCCTCATTTTTAGATAGACTCTTGAATTTCAAGAGTTAGTATAGGATGAACAGATCATATAAACCGGAGGGAAAATATGATACAAGCCCAAACGAAAAAATATAAACGCGTCTAAATTGAAAACTACGTTCAAACCTATGATTGAGTTGGATAAAAACCGCAATTTTTTATACGTGTGCATGTAAAACAAATTTTGTTGTAGAAGGATCTAAAAACAGCACAAACAACATTTTCCAAAAGACCAAAAAAGTGAAAAAGTATATTTAAACAAAACGCATTTGACTAACAGGTCGAACAACTGATGTTCTTTAACCCTGGTGACTGCCATTGGCGATTGCCAAATAAAATTGATCGCAAGATGTAACAAAATGGATCTTAATATAAATTTAATACTAAACAGAAAAAAATAACTTGTGGCCACGATATATATATATATATATATACAGACAAAGCCCATAAGCAAGAATAAAGGACCAGAATACAAATTATGACTATACCACAATAACGCAATGGCGGGATGCATAAGAACTGTATACATATGTATATATGCATTAAAAATGAACAGTTTTGAAAAAAAAATTAATTAGACATACAGTTGTTCCAACATATATATCTAACAATAATATGTGTACCTTTTCAATTTTGTCAATACCAGTACAAACCAGTATAACGGGTGGACATAACTTTACTGCTGACAGATCTTTACAAAAACAATGAATACTGTCTAACCAAAAGTCAATGTAATCTGAAAAACAAATAAGTCATATGATGTTTCAAATTTGAAATAAAAGTTAAATGTGAAATCCATGTATGTTTTATAAACTAGAAATTTAACATAGTCTGTTGTTAATAGTGTAAAAAAAAGGACATTCAAACGTATGAATCAACGTCAAACCGTCAACACCATGACACAAAATGAAAATCGACATAAAGACAAACAAATGTACACAATACACAACAGAAAACTAAAGACCAAGCAACACAAATCCCACAAAACAGGGGTTATCATCAGGTGCTCTGGAAATGTTAGTAAATCATTTTTTGTATGTTGCACCCATCGTAATGTTCATGTAAGTACAACATCTATGTGATAAGTCTGATTCGTTAGATTTCATTCTAGAAACAAAGGATATTCGAAAGAATACTTCATCTTCAATATTTTGAACTCTTCTTTTAAAGGTTTTTTATAAGCAGCAATTCGATATGAAGGAAAGAAGACTAATAGATTATGCAAACTCTGGAATATCAAATCAACTACACAGATTTTGAATTCATCTATATATGCTGCTTGCTTTTTTTCTTCATAGAAATGGTAATTTCACAATTAGAAAAAAGCATAAATCATTCTTTTGTCTTTCTAGTTTATTTATGTTCTGTATGAGAAGCCCTGTTATGGTGTTATCTTTCTATTGAGTGATTACAAATCAGCAAGACGATGAGCACAGGAAGTGCCCATGGGAGTGCAGGTTATTTGTTGAAAAACACTTCCTCGAAATGTAACAAGTATATTGTAAAGCTTCTGAATAATGTTAATTTGAGATAATTGTTCTTTACAGAGTGTGAATTATCCCCTCTAGGACAAAATACTTGTATCAATGTTGTACCTTCTTTTTAAGAATTCTTGTAGGAATTCCGAAATCGTGAAGATTGAACAAAATAAATTTAATGTAGAATTGACTATGGGCCAAATATGTCTCCGCTTTTTAATTATGCATGAGTCAACTTCCATTTACAAATGTAGGAATTTTAGCATTTTGTTATTCATTTATAAAGGAGCATAACTTGAAAACAATAGTGGTCACGTCTACCAATTTAAAAATCGATTTATGTTTTGTGGTAATAAGCATTTTGTGAAATGTTTCATAATATTAGCTTGCGTCAGAATACAGTAAGAGAACGGAAACGAAAAATTCTGCAATATATAAATGGGCATTACTGAAGAACGGTAAATGTTACGCCACCCAATTTCGAACTTTGTGACACTAATCATTATGTACAAGTTTAATAACATTTGGTTGAGGCAACGTAAAGTCAGAGAACTGAAACCAGTTTTTGGGGACGGACAAGGATAATACTTAATGTCTCCGATGCAGAGCGGCGGTGGCATAAATAACATTAAACAACATATTATATGCTGGTTTTACACCTCGTAAAACTTGTCAAAAATCAAATAATATGGTGTTTTTTTTAAAGGCAATTATTCCATGTAGAAAAGACCTGATGGTTTCAGTTAAATTGGCAAATCGCTTTTTATGATTTTTGTTTATCTATTAAACAAGTTTACTATCTTTATTGTAAACATGTGACATTTTTTTTCTAAATTCATCCCTTAAAGGCCCATAATCTATAAAAACGAATGCTTTTAATGTTGTAGGAAATAAGTTGTTGGAGACAACTTTCGCATGTTGAAACTTACAACTAGATTTGTTGGATAAAATTAATCTTCTGTTGAGTTTTAATTTATAGATGTATGTGTATTATCCGAAAGATCTTACCTCCAACAGAATCGAAATCTAACTCTTCATCGTGTTTTATAGCTTTTATTTCTTCATTAATATCTGCAACAAGAAGATAGATTGCATGTGGAGTAAAAAAGGTCTGGTGTGAGGCATAATAATCCTTTTGACCTGCAAAATCCCATATGCCACATTCAATTAAACCCTCTGAGGTCATCTTTTCTTTTTTCGCTCTTGCATACAAAATAAGGTCATTAAATTTTTCCTTCATCGCTTCAGTAATGTGGTCATTTTTGTCTGACAAAAGGTGTTGAGGCTGGGCAGAAAAAGTAAAAGAATCAGCTATTTGGTCCGGGTTGTTTTGTTTTTCCACATTTTCTCCCATGTTTAATTTGTTTTCCTCTAAATTGGTGCTTGAAACAGCCGAAGTGTTACTTGCATATTGTGTCTCATCCTTTAGGTTAGGCGTTTCGTCATGTTCATTAAATGTTTTTGTTCCAATTTTCTTCTCTTTAATTTGAATTGGTTCTTGACCACTGTGCATCTGTTTTTCGTCAGCTGGAATAGGAAGTGACAGCTCAGAAACTGGGTCTGTTCCTCTTTGTTTTATGTTTGCAGCTTGCAGAATCCTTTTTATGATTTCCTTTTCTGTATCAACTACAAAAGAATAATATTGCAACTCATACAATACATTAGGCTTAATGACAACACCAGGTACTCCTTTCAGGATGACATATTTCATTATGTCAGCAGATGCTGAACTGGATAATTCTCTTATTGTATGTCATCACATGTTTCTTTTGGTCGGAGACAAACAAAAAGTTTGATTAGGAGATGAAGTGTGTAAAATTCATTCTAAATTGGTGAATTCTTCTGTTTATATTGTGTAATGGGATATTTCTAAACAGATATAATAATAAACATTTCTTTTCTGCACCTGTGTCTATCGTATACAAAACATGCTATCAAAATAGGAAAACAATTATATATTCAATCTGTGTGGTATATCACTACAGTAAGATACATTTCGGATATGAACATAGATCATGTATATATGTGTCACAGAAAAGCAGTTAGAAGCCAAACTTATTTTTATTTTCTTTACACTGTAAAAAGAAGAATAATTACAATTCCAAGACGTTGTGTTTACACATGGTAATGATTTGTGATTTCTTGTAACATTAAAGGAACAGATGATTTGAACTGCCTGCAAATCTCATATACATGATGTATTAGCAACATATTATTAATGTACCACTACAGTGTCGGTGATGGTCATTGCATATCTTTTCTAATTTCCATGGATATGTTATGAATAAGTCTTTGGTGCACGCAACACCATTTAAAATGTATTCACAAACATAGTCAGTATATGTAGATAACGTTAATAATCATATAAACAAACTTCGATTAGTTGTGTCCTTTTTCAACTGTTTTATATATTTTTCTATAAAAAAAAACCAGTCCAATTTTTCGACAAATCACATAACTAACTTCATTTAGATCAAAACACTTACAAATGAATTGTAATTCTGTGTCAAGATTTGAATATTCCATTAAACATCAAGGTCGATTGGGTGTTTTATATATACATTCAAAGATGGCTTAAAACACTAACACCAAACTTAATTTTTACATGATCAAGACAAAGTAAATGACAGAATACTGTCTGTCTTTTACTATGTCTTGATCATGTTAAAATTAAGTTTGGTGTTGGTGTTTTCTTTACACTTTTCTTTACACTTAAACTTTACAATTATAATGAGATATAAAACATTCTTTTTATTTGCATCTAGGAAAACGTATATGTTCCTTACCCTCACCAACGATCCATTCACCATCGCTTGTTCTAATTTGGCATTTTCTATTTATATCAATTCCATCAGTGCTTTTTCCTTTATATTTTCCCTCGTCTAGAAATAGTAGTCTATGTACAAGACTTGTCTTTCCAACACGATCTTTTCCTATGACCTGAATTCTAACATATTGTCTAACCTCTTCTCCGGATTTTATTGGATCCATATATGCATTTCTTTCATCTGCACTTATTTCCCTTGGAATTTCTAGTATCAAAAATTTTTAAATATGATCATAGTTAAATCGTTTAAGTGGTTTCTAGTTGTTTACCTACTTATGAATTGAAACAAAATGTCATGATGATTTTAATGTCAACCGGCAACACAAATTGCAGATTTATTCTACCACAAATAGCCAACGCTATTAATTATAAAAAAAAAGATTAAACACCCATAACATGCATAATGCAATTTAACTTCGACTGTTAATTTAATACATTTGTGTAGATCAATATAAGTTAATAGACACTATATTTAGAACCTTAATAGAGCATTCTGCACCACAAATTTAAACGAGCATTAACATAATTAATGGCAGTAATAAGAGTGTTTATTTTACTAAACTTATATGGATTTGCTAGTAAGCATTTCATTATTACACAAAAAAGTTCAGAGAAGTCAAAAAGAAATGACAAAATCTTCTATAGAAATTAAATTAATCGTTTTAGACATCTAAATAGTTTGTATGTTTTGTTTTGATGACAATATGTGTAATTTACAAGTTGTTTTCCATCTTATCAAGTCAAACCGATAATATGAAATTTCTAGACTCCATTCAGCAATTCGCTCATTGCCTCACTCGTATAATGTTTCTTGTAGATCGTGTTCGTTTTGTTGATTTATTTTGATATTTACAGTTGTTTTTTTTTTATATAAAACAAATGTAATCTTTCATCAGAGTTATATACATAGTTTTACAGGTAACCAGCAAACACTTCATTAGTTGTTAGAAATCGTCAATCAAAGGTAGTTATACCTACCTCTACGGAGTCATCAGTTAATATGTTAAGTATTTACTAGGTAAATCTAAGATTCTTGGCATTTTTGCTCTTTTAAATTTCCTCGCTCAATTATAGTGTTCAATATATTAAACAATGATTTACACTTTACTATTTTGTCCAATTCCACCCAGGGATTATGTTGTTTTATTGGGAAAAAGGAACGAGGAATAAAAAACCCAAAATATACCTATAATATATTCAGCCAAATTTTGATTGAAATAAGTCCATGAGATTCAGAGGAAAGATAAGGACTATGAACATCGAAGGACTACTCTTAATGGTAAAAGATATTAAAAATAAAAATATGACCCTTCCAAACGACATTAAAAGAATACAAACCTTTTATCTTCAGGTGCATTTTTCTTGAAAACTTTCCAACTTGCACACAATATTCTCCACTATCCCTTGGTTTTGTGTTCCTCAGTTTAAATTCATAGTGTGTATCTACTGTGGACATTATACAATAAACAGACGGCTTTATTTCATTGTCATCTTTAAACCATTTTCCTGATGGACTCTTAGGCCAAACTTTACAGGAAAAAATTGCATCCTGTCCTTCTATGCATTCAATATCGTAAGGGTCTTCAAGGAAATAGTCTGTCAAAGACATACATTGTATGTGAAGGGCAAATGTTTTAATCACAAAATTATAATGTAAACGAACAAATACATATTCACATCTTTTGCATATAATTTGAAACATAGGTTCGCAATGATTAATGATGCTTAAGTTTAGAATGAATAGGAGAAAACAGGAATATACGATTACGAAGAATCAATTTGACAATATAGGATACTATGATATACATTTTTTACCTTTATGTCAACGATTTTGTTGTCAATAAACACATATTATTTTTTTTAAACAGTACAGATATGAAAGCGCCTTTAAGTTACACTAAATCAAATGACCTTAGAGTATTTCTCTGCAGTGCCAAGATCAAATTAATCTATTTAGGGAAATTCAGTAATAAATATCATTTACCGACAGCTTTTTCAGTTACCATGGTTACGCACAATTTATTAGGTTAGGAACATTAGTGTTATTATGTAAGACATTATTCAAAATTATCAACTTCGTACTTTATTTGGCTTCACGAACCGTCCGACTTTCAGTATTGCCATGATTAGAATTATAATAACATCTGGACTTTTATAAATATGTTATTGATAATGTCCGAGTACACAGTTATTTCGTAGTGCATTTCTTTTCGACAATAAATGAAACTTAAACAAATCCCACCTGCGCTTTCTCAATAATATTTTGTTGTCCTTCTTTTGGGACAAATTATATCAAAATTATAGAAAACTTCATCAGCTCTAGCTCAAAATATCCATAATTTTATGTTAAGGGGGTCTTGAAATCTTTTAACAGCTTCCGAAGTGCTAATTTTTTACCTTTTTCAGCTGGACATAATCACTACTTTACAATAATATTTATGACCCAAATTATTTTACAGTGTCATTTCACCCCTTACTTACTATATGAGGCATAAAACATGAAGAAATAAATTTGGAAGGGGTATCACAAATATGGCAAGTAACACACTGTCCACAATAAGGACTATATTCGTGGACAACGACAATCAAAGGACGATAACTGTGTACTCGGACCTAATAGGATAGAAAAAGTTGACCAATCTTTATAAAACTTGGTATGAACAAAGCTTAATATATTATAAGACTGCTGAAAAAGTTTCATAGCAATAGGATATGTATTATAGACAATATGATTAATTCTATATTCAACGTTGCGTGTTAAATTTAGACGCTCAAATTGAGAAAATTAAACTATCAACATGTGGGGCTTTTAAAATTAACATATTGCAAAAAATGTACTTGAAATGGAAAGAAAACTTAGAAATAACATATCGTATTTGTGTTGCTAAAGCCCAACACAATACATAGCCTTGGCTATATCTAAATATGAAAGAGTTCTGAATGATGCTATATCGAGATTTTTGCAGTTTCACTTTCAATTCAAGAAGCTTGAAACATTAATGTTATAATGTAAGACAGAGTTTAAAAACAAACTATTAATGTTGGTCTCCGTCAAACACAAAATGAGCAATACCCATGGTATGTTTACACTATGTAAGATCTGTGGTCAGTACAACTATTGCTAAATAAATTTAAAACTGAAGCCTCAGTTTTTTAATAATTTAGATACCTGTAATGTTGAGTTGTATTTTTTTGGAAAATATTCCAACTTGCACAGAATAGTCTCCACTGTCACTTTCTGTTGTGTTCTTTATTGTAAATTTGTGTTGTGTATCTTCCTTTGAAATAATGTACTTTTCATTTTGTGTAAATTCTCTGCCATTTTTCAACCATTTTACTGGCGGTATATCCGGCCTAAGTTTGCAAGTTAAAATTGCATCTTCACCCTCTATGCAATGAATGTCATTGGGTTCTTCGAGAAAAGGATCTGTAAAACATGTTTTAAATCAGATAAAAAGTATTAAGATTCTACGTCATAATATTACTATGAAATTATTCACGCGATATAATGATATTCAAAATCCGCAAAAAGAAGAAGACGAATATGCACTTATATTTTCAGTAGATAAAGATTTTGGGATTTTATGTTCATTTTATTAATAACGTACATGTATATGTATAGTATTTAACCTTCAGATGCAGCTTCTTAATGCAAAAATGTAGACAAAATATATACCTAAAGGGACAGGCATAAACAAAAATACGAAAGCAAATATGTTATTGATATATCATGTATATGAAAAACGTTCTATAACATAGACACTTTACATGTGATGTCACTATGACATTTGGAATCACACAGACATGTTTACACTGATATTTTATTAAGACTAATTATTTAACAAATAGGTTTTGCAGAAAATAGAAATTAACCAAGGTATAAGCCAAAAAGATATCTCATTTAAATTTGAAATTTAATTTTGATAAAATCAATTATGCAATAAGTTATAAATTTTGCTTAAGCCTTGGCTATATCTTAATATAAAAGATATCAGAATGATGCTAGATCGGTTCAATTCATGAAGGTTGAAATATTAATGTTATAATTTTAGACACTATATTTAAAAAAATATCAATGTTGGTGTCTGTCAAATACAAAAAGATTAATACCCATGGTATGATTACATTATCTAAGATGTCTTGCCAGTACAACTATTACTGAATCAAGTTAAAGCAGAAACCTCAGTATTTTAGTAGTTTAGATACCTGTAATGTTGAGTTGTATTTTTTTGGAAAACAATCCAACTTGCACAGAATAGTCTCCGCTGTCACTTTCTGTTATGTTCTTTATTGTAAATTTGTGTTGTGTATCTTCCATTGAAATAATATACTTTTCATTTTGTGTTAATTCTCTGTCATTTTTCAACCATTTTACTGGCGGTATATCCGGCCTAAGTTTGCAAGTTAAAATTGCATCTTTACCCTCTATGCAATGAATATCATTGGGTTCTTCAAGAAAAGGATCTGTAAAAAATGTCATTAAGGTTCTACGTCTCAGTATTACTATGAAAATATAAAGGCGTTATAATGATATTCAACATCCACAAGAAGAAGAAGACGAATATGCACTTATATTTTTCAGTTACTTAAGATTTTGGGATTGCATGTTTTATATACTTTATATAGCATTTCAATTTTGATAATTGAATACAAACATTGATGCAATTTTGTTAAATACATTATATATACATCATAGTTACATAACTTTAAATGTATAGTTTTAGCTTTAAGTTTTCAAAAGGATAGAACAAATAAAGCTATTTTTATTCATAAGATTACGTTTTTATATTATTCATCCTGAGATTAAAAGATGTATTGGTTTTTACTACTGGTCTTAGTCTTCATATCGGGCATTTCAAAACTATTTTAGAGAAGTTTTATTGATGGTTTAAAAAGTGTCGGATTAAAACCAAGATGTCAACCTTACTCCAATCCTATTATTTTTGTTGTGACTGTAAAAAATCAATAGAATTCATTGACAATCCTTTAGGCATACAATTACAAAGGTAAATGATCGTCTGACCTGCAGTGCCAACGAAAGATAAAACCGTATTCAAATGATTACCAACAAAAAGGTGCATTCTTACAAATACTTTGTCATAAATATATTGACAATTATCGTCAAAATCTTTCAACGATGCATTACCAAATCAAGTCAGTAAAAGTTTCATAAATTTTAAGGCTAAAAGGATGATGTATTTAAACACATTTTGACGCAAAGTCTCATAGCGACTTCAACTGTATTTTCAGTCCAGTTCAACTTTGAGTGTTCAAAGTGAAAAGAAGATAATACCATAATTTATTAGTCTCTAAATATCACGTATTTTTTCTCTTTTTTTCACGATTTGATGACAAATTGGGCAGGTGAAATCTAACTAAAAGTAACTTTGTCGTATTGGTAAAAACGTAAACAAAATTGAAAACTAGATAGACTGACATGTTATCAATTTCAAATACATACATGAAATATGAAAACTAAAAACTTCAATACACGGTATAATAGACTAAATTCCTTTTTCATTGATAAACGAAATTACTTACTTATTAATGGCACATCTTCATTTGAACCTGAAAATTAAGATAGAAATGTCTGTATTTAATGATAAAACTGGCGAACAGCAACACTAGACACATCTGACAGACATTTCAGGACCTAAGTTCCCATGTTGATATATTTATTTTAAAACTTAAGTGAGTTGTTATTTAGTTAAGACATAATCAAAACTCAAAGTAATTACAAATGAAGATACCCCTCCCCCCCCCCAAAAAAAAAAAAATCTTGCCAATACACGATCAATGGTTCCAATTTGTCCAGATTGTCATTTTAGTATTCTGGTATTACTGATATTCTGTTATGCTGTAGTTTAAAAATTAAAAGCAGATACAATGTGTATTTTGATGATCTGTGTGTGTTTATCAAATTAACTATGAGTTGACGCTGATGTTTAGAGCAAATAATTGATGTATGTCTGTATAATATTGAAGATGAATTGCGTACTTTTATTATGCAGTTTTAAAATTGATATTTTATGACATATATGCTAATTGTCGGATCTTATCGGATTAGTATACACCAGAGAAAATTGCATTATAATTTTTTTATTGAACTAATGAAGACAACCCAGATTGTGTTAAATATCATATTACCTGCATTTCTGTTTCCAATGTTTCTGTGCATTTCTCTTCTACGTTTCCAAAAGAAGATAACAGAAGAAACAACTGACACTACTACGAAAACTCCAAATACAATACCAACACTGCAATCAACAAATAGTTCAATTACCGATAAACAATGACAGTTTTGAGAAGAATGTATTAGTTAATAGATATTGTTATTATACTTCAGTGTGTTTTTTCTATATAAAAAGTAATGAAATAGTTGTGCTATTTCATTTCACAGAACCATTTGCCAGTCAATAGTTTTAAAGACTATTGCCCCGGTGAATAGTTTCATAATCATCTTTCCCGTACTTTTTCATGCTTCTTTTTCATTGGACGATAATGATGTCATTGACTACTCTGCTTGGTTACGTATGCTTTGCAACGTCAAACTCCCGCTAATATTTTAAACGGTGGAATCTGTTTGTGTTGATTGTAATTTCACTTTTAAGAAGCAATTATAAAAAAGAAAAAAAAAATCTTCACGGAGATTTTTTTGAAGATCTAAAATATAGTACCTTATTCTTAATATGGGTTCGCTCTCCGTATATTAAAAGTGAATTTGCGTTTGGTGTATTTTAGCTAGAATTTTTTATAAGCACAGAACGTTTAACACAAGTATTTCTAGTCTTGATTGAAATTAATGAAATATTTATTAATACAAAACGAATTATAAAATAAAGTATAGTTCAGCATGTGCATATAAAGTTATGTGACATTTTTGTTTTCTTTCAGATGATATATACACTTTTAGAAAATTAGTTATTTGGTATATATATAAAATACTTAATGGCTGTGTTGTTCAGTATAATAAAACACCTAATGACTGGGTTTGCGGGTAATAGCAAGTTTGTTGTCCCTTCGCATACCAACTATTGCTCTCGGCTTTGCCTCGAGCAATAGTTGGTACCTCAGGGACAACAAACTTGCTATTAACCTCACACCCAGTCAATAGGTGTATAATATTCATTATCTAAACTATGTGTTGAACGTTGGCATACCATGCCTATGATATCAGATCTGCATATTGACACATGTTCCTAGAGTCAAATATTAATATTGATGATGCCAAAAATTAAACATACACAAAATTATAGTCCTTTTGTATGGCTCAGTACTAGTACATACCTTCATTGTGTTATATAAAAATGTAAATAAATATTGTTTATTTCTAATAAGTCTACTATCAAACGTTATTCAGGACAACATTTCTTACAAAACAAATTCAATGAAGATACAAGGACTATAGTTTTGTACACACCACGTTAGTTTTGTTGACAAACGATTTATCCGTGACACTCGGATAAACAAAATGTGCATGGGCAAATAAAGTACAAAATGACGTTAAAACCTGTTAAGGACATACAATTTCGAAAGTGTTTACCAAATAAGGTAAAGTACTCTAATCCTTGAGTACATAATTCTAAATAATCCGCAAAAGTCAAAGTGTAACTCCAGTAGCATGTATATATTATTGTCTTACAATTGTTATTTGCAGAAATTATATCATTTAAGTTTTCACATCACTGTTTCGTATCACACTCCGTGTAGTTTGATACATGATATACCTCTTCAAACAGATAGATATCAATCCACAACCATAAGATAATGTCAAATATCTCTTTTCTTGGAGTATAATAAATTGTATTTGAAATTGCAATGTTCTTCTTTTTTATTAACTTAATTGTCGAACCTTTAGTATTGAAAATGTTAATAAAAAAAGAATGTCAGTAACATACTTTCTAGTGTAGAAATCTTAAGGTTTGCCTGACTCAAAGGAATTTAACAGATACATATGAGACAAGAGTATTTTCTCGAGTTCATCGAGAATATTAAAAAAGATAAATAACGGAATCGTATGAACACAAAACGGAATGAGACACATTTGGTCAGTCGTCTTGACGGTAATGACATAATTAAGACAATATGGTTCTAATTATTATATGAGTTAATTCAATGAAGAACATAACGTACGGAAGCGTTTTTGGGTCATTTATTTTTTTTAAATTTTATGTTTAACTATAATATATTACTAGTAATATCCATTTTTCAACTTATAGTCTTGAAATCGTCAATTTTAATCTTGCAATTATTAACTTTCATCTTGGAATTTCCTTCTTTAATTTTGTAATTATTAACTTAATTCTCTGAATTCTCAACATTAATCTAGGAATAATCAACTAATATCTTGGAGTTTCCAACTTTATCTTTGAACGTCCAACTTAATTCGAAATATTAGGCTACACGAAGCTATAAAAGACTTTCGATGCATCCCTATCTTTCTTTTAAATTTTACAAAAAAATTAGCCGTGAATTATAGGTGGTTTAGGTATGTATAGATACAATAAGCTATTAGCTAGAAATAAAATATCATAATTTTAAAATTAAAGCTAATAATTTCAAGATAAAAGATGAAAATTTCAAGATTACAGTTGATCATACGTTTACAATTTTGGTTTATAAACGACGTTACTGAAATAATTGAATGTTTCTTAAATTTGGTAGGCCAAATCATTTAGAAATATTATGCTTTTAGAAAACATGTGGTCCACTGCAAACCACGGTGGAATTCATCCGCCATTGATAAGATTTTTACACCTCATGAATTTACGACAAACATATGAATACGCTTTGAAAAAAAGTATTTGTATAATGCCGGAGGTGTGTTTGATGTCACGTAAGTTTCCAAGCTTAGTTCCCGTCTGTTTATTAGGAACTTCACACAACAGAATAATCAATACTTTTAATTTCGCGTCACAAAATTCATACACATGGTGATTTTCATGATTTGTTTGTAAATATTGTCTAGCTCATTGTTTTCAGAAAAAAAATGATTTTGTACATTCTTTAGTGTAGTTTTAATAATTTCCCTTTACTGTCCATGCTACTGTAACGTATCAATGAACTACCTTCTGTTTGTCCAAGATAAAAATTAGCGTTCGATTTCTGCGGATTTTATGTTTCCTCTTACCTATCTAGCATCAAGACCTCATTTCAAGCACACATTATTGAATTTTTTGGTGTTTAATTGCTCTTCAGCGACATATTTCATTTGGCAATTTAATCTTTTTGATTCAACACTTTATGAAACGCACATTTGGCGTACCAAATGCCTGACATCTCCAATGAGTTTTTATAGTAAACAGATACTTAGAAACAATGATCAACGTCCAACTTTGACTTTCTCAAAAAATACTAAAATCAGCATTTTATTTGTCACTTTCTTATTGTTTGACTACGTATCAGATATATACCATAGTGGAAAAGTGAAGAAAACTTACCAGATTTATGAACTGGGTGCTAAACTATATTCCCTTTAAGCTATACAGGTAGGATTCTTAAACTAAAGCATTAAACTATAAAGGTTAAGTATAGTTTAACATGCTTGCTTAATAATGGTCCTGTAGTTTCACATTATAAGAATTTTAGAAGAATTATCGACTACGACATGGAGAGCAAGTGTTTGCTTTTTATTGTCTTGTTCACATGGTTTTACGTATTACAATTAAGGAAAGTCAATAAGAAGAAAATGATGAATCAATGCTTATATATTTAATTTACAATAGATAAAAGAACGCCCAAAACAGATAATGTTAAGATTGTTATATATAGATGATTGTTTTTAAACAATTAAATTATCTGTATTGCACTTAATGCTGTTAAACCATTGTCTTAGCTTACTGCATTGGGCTAAGTATCCCTGTATATATATTATATATACAGGGATAATATATAATTAAATATTATTAAAATGTTAGTATTATACAATTAAACATAATACATAATGAAAATAAACATCAATATAAATTAGGGATGTCAACGAGTACTCGAGTATCGCTCGGTAGTAACGAGTATCGAATACCCAAATGATACTCGACTAATCGGTTTCCCGTTCGAAAGCCGTTACCTACTGATAGAAATATTATTTTTATTAATAACACCTCCCGGGAATTTAAATATTAATCAGAATTAATCAAAAAGAAAATACGATTTGAATGTTTGCGTTTAATTGTAATTTGAAATCCTCAAAACATACGTAGGCTATGAACAAGTGCACTTTTCCTCCAAGGCTTACACTTTTAGTTAATCATGTCTTAGTCATTCCATCAACCCTGTACCGTCAGAGGAAATATTTGCATTTGCTTTACTGTTAGTTACGTCACAAATTTGAGAAAAAGTTGACAAGATAATAGTTCTTATTAAGAACAAGATAGTTGCACACTGTGTCGACCCTCAGAAAATTGTTAAAGGTATCCGGAAGTTCTAGTTATCACCCCTCTGCTAATCATTAGATGTGTTATATTACGATTCCAAAATACTACTGTTTGAGTTATCATTTAAGAGATAACTGTATTGTATTTGAAGCTTTAAGGACGTCCATCGGTAGTTTTACTGTCGCAAATTTAGTTTACCTGGCGACGCGGAGCGGAGACAGGTAAACGGGTATTTGCGACAGAAAAACTACCGATGGACGTCCGCAAAGCTTCAAATACAATACAGTTATCTCTATTATAATGCAAAACAAGTTTATAATTAAATTGCAATCATTATTTCAGTGTAAAATGTTCATTAAAGAAAACTCCGCGAAAAGATGTTATGTTCTTTGGTCCCTACACTAGGTGACGTCATAGGTATGTTTCCGGCGTCAAACATAAACACCGGGCGTTTTCTGGCTTCTGTGCCGCTTCAGAATGTAATAAAATTTGATAAAAAGAAGATTTTTAGGCGCAACAAGTGAGTTTTTTGTTTATTATTGTAGAAATAACATGTCAATACATTCCGAAATTCCAAATGTCGGCTTCCTTCGTTACAGACAAGGAGATAGAGAATTTTACGCTTGCTGTTATCCAATCAGAACAATTGTTACAAAATAATTGCATTAGAATTGTCTATAGAGGTAAGATAATTAATTGATTAGATTATTGCCAGTTAACATAATTAGTGCATGTGGTAAATGAGCTATTAATTATGGCATAAACTTCCTTGGACTATTATCTAGTCCTTGGTTTTAATGTTGAGGGTTTAATGCCATAAGACAACGTCGCACTATACGTAAAATTGGTATAATATTGTGTTTCGAATTTTTCGAATCCCTAATATAAATTGATTCCTTCATTGATTTTTGTGTCTGCTTACAAATCGGAAAAAATAACGGATGTACACCTTACCGTTTTGTGATTATTATTATAAATGAAACAAAGATAGAAATCTTCAAAATTTTCAGAACGGAAATATACGACATAATAAAACTAAATGCCAGAAGAAATATTAAAACCGGAAATTTGTTAACCTGTACATACCGTAAATGATAGATGTAGGTAACGCGTATGTTTGAAAAATCAACACACACTTCTTCCCTTAAATAATATACCAGGAGGTGCCAAATAAAATTGCATCGTAAATAACATGAATAACCTATTTATTTAAATTTAACATAATTTTATACACTTACCTATATATTTAATTCTATTAGCATGGTCAAGCTTGTAAGCTTGAAAAAATAAATCCTTCGAATTATAAAAGAATAAGTAAATTCCAATTACACAGGTATCCTGTGAGAAAGTAATATTAAGATGATAGCCAATAAAATCTTTAGAACTAAATTACAATTTACAAACTTACATTTCTCCAGCGGACAAATGTCTGTTATCGATTGGACCGGTTTGTTGTGTAGTACCCATGTTCTCAACAGAAAGAGTTATGTTATGAATTGGACCATTGTGTTGTGTAGTACTTATGTCTGTAACAAAATAGATTATACAATGTACCATAAATCAACATAAGTTGATGTTTCACAGACCATGAATCCTTCTTCATGTGTTAATATGCAATTTTAAAATCATTCGCAACAGCATCAGCCAATTTACTTAAACAAAATTGATGAAATCCTTTTAAAGTAGATAACGAATCAACCTCGTTGATAGGTCTTTGATCTTCTCCTAGTTTAGTACTATTATTTTTATTCTCTCCTAAAATATGTAAAACAAAATGACAAAAGCCTAAAAATTGGTCAACCGTTGTCGCTATAAAGAGTCAACTGGTCAATTTAGTTGTTTTCAATTATTTATACATCTTCCTGATAATTTAATTGGTCAGTTTCGCATGATAAAAGCAACTTAAAACACCAAAGAAATCAATGAAAACGGCAACAACGGATACTTAAACTAGCATGTATAAAAGTCAACGGACGAAATTGGTCTTTTTTATTTGTTTGTAAATCTTGTATCGCTAAATTTTCTTTTCACAACAAATATATTTTCTTTATTCTTCTGAATTGCTTTTATAATTATAGTTCACCGTCCAAGTTACATTAAAGTATCTCATGACCTGTGAAACACTGTCTGATTGTCCAAGAAAACAATGTTGTTCGAATTCTGCTGACTTTAAGTAAATTCTGACTAATTTATCCTCATCACCTCTTATTAGTCATAACTTTTCGGAATTGTTTGGTTTTCAATGATCATCAGCGTCATGACTGATTCGGAATTGTTTGGTTTTCAATGATCTTCAGCGTCATGACTGATTCGGCCGTGTAACCTTTTTGATTCGTCACTACTTAGTCTAGTGTTGACGAAACGCACGTTTCGGGTATCAAATGAAAGCCTATATACTGTATGAGTGTTTAGAAAACATCACACCTACGAAGTTTCTAATGAAGATAAAAGGGGCGTTTGCAGTAAAACAAAACTGCCAAAGTAACTTATGGAAAATTTTCTACAAATATTATTAACTGGACTTATCAAGTGAATGGGACTATCTTGAAATAAAATGAGATGTATGTTAAGTCAATGTGACAGTTATTTTTCTTATATCATCCCACATATGCCTTTGTTTCAATCCAAAAGTATTCTTTAGCATGTTTAAAGAAAACTCGACAAACAGTCTTGTGTTGTAGCAGGATGTGATGATTCAATCACATCAAATTTTCAAAACGACATATTTACTCAGTGGTAGCTAGTACTTACAATTAAAAACATTCTCTTCCAGTAGGGATTGTTTATCGCCGATTGTAGAGCCATATACACAGGCATATGAAACATTAAGATCTTCTTTAGTCAGATTTTGTATAACTAAGGTGTATCAATCCTTTAAAACCTTTACGTCATATTTTTTATTTGGTCGTCCTTTTTTAAGATCTATGAATAGTGTCTGTTGTGCTGGAGTGTACTTATCCCATCCTGCAAGTTTTGGGCAGCAGTTTGAAACATTGCAAAATAATGTCACATTTTGTCCATAATCTCTTACTTTTTCAAGAACCTTCCATTCTAAGTCACCTGAAATATATGTTGTTCTTTTCTTGTTTAAATAAAAGGCTCCATTGTGATTAATATAACATGCATACAAACAATAATGAATAAAACAGTAATGTTAACAAGGCCAACTAAATGCTTGATTGCTAAAGCTAGAATCATATTATCTAGTGTCATGTAAAATTAAGATTCAAAATTTGTTCTTTAAATCATTCCAAGTCGTTTATTGTCATTAAAAAGCTTCTATATATAAAGATGCTTCATTTGACTAAAAAGGATATCAGCAAAAAGGTTTCAATTAGAATGTATATTGAGCGCTGAAAAACACATCACTAGTGTTATTTCACTTAAATATATTCATGAGGCTCGTTTCGGAAATGTTTGTTTGCATGAGAGTGTTATTTTGCTAGGTATGATTCCCTTCCTTAAACAAGATATATCTTTCCACATTTGTAATGACCAATTTGTTAATGGAAGAAAAGTCGGAAATATATTGATAAGGTATTACTTGAGGAAGCAAAAAAGCAAAAAAAAATTAGACATTGGAATTTTGGCGGGAAAACGATCTCTCTTGGTTTTTCATAGCTTTATCATTGACCAATTAAAGTTCTCAATAACAATTAAAAAATGAATAAGTTTTTCTAAGACAAATGGCTTATAATTATACATGTACAAAATTTATGAAAAGAAAAATGGGGGTCCATTAGTAAATATTTTTAAGGCATTCAAATGGATAAAACCAGAGGCAGGATTTCGAAAACCTGACAAAAATTCCAAAACATGACCAGCAAACATCCTTAAATAATGTTTATACAAAGAAAGAGGCTGATATTGTGGTAACTAAATCGGAATAGATTAATGACCAGTTTTGACAATCATGTGCATTAACGTTCAAAATTGAAAAGGAGACAGATTAATATAAGCAATTGTTGCCTGGTGTATGTACATATTTTCGACGGTATGAATCAATGTAACTGCTTGAAAAACTCGGTTAAAAAGTGTATTTGTAAGTAACAAACTTGGCAGTGAATCCTTTATATTTACTCGCTTCTGAAATTATATAAATATTAAATGCAAAACTTTACAATGTGCAAATTGAAATTATCACTAGTGTCGTACACGTTTGGTTCAACCAATACACAGTCTACATGTCCACGTGCAAGTTAATCAACGGCATGATACACGCAACTTATGATATTATATAAGAAAAAACTAATTCATAAACAAATACAAGCAATACATCTATAATCACATTATAAAGGTTTTGGTCTGTAAAAGTATACAATTGATAGATACACGCAACAGTAGTATACAGGTGTCCAAAGGTTATGGATGAATTGAGATAAAACAAATCCTAGTACAAACAAAAATCGAGAAAACACATCAACTACATTGTATAAGATGAAAGCAAACAAATAAACAGCAGACCGAATAGTGCGTCAATCGCAACAAAAGTGTTATTTTCATTGGTTTTAAAAAATGGGTTCAATTCAACAATTCATCATTATGCATACATTGGCCAGAGGTTTATGTACAGGTTCAGATCATCTCATAAAATTAATGTTCATACCAATACGTTAATGTCCCAGTCCCAAGACATGAACCTCTAGCCATCTCCGGGTGGGGAATTTTCAAGCAGATTTAAAAACCTATAAGTGACCTTGAACTAGTGTCCGTTTCTTTTGTCGAATATATATCTTTTTGGCACATTCCTCTCTTTTATTCTCTATTCTACTTATAATATCCTAATACTTGTTTTATGTACCCACCTTGTATTTTCAGACATCTGATTAAAATAATCAAGTTTACAAGATACTTCATATCTGTTATACTTCGTCAATCCTAAAAAAAGAAATATTACTATAGGTAACCTGCAGAATGTACGAATTTCAAGTCATTTTCCTAAAAAAAACTAAATCAACAATATAGAGTACATAAAATAAAAACATCTAGATGATAATAGCCTAAACAAAATGACAGTAAATAATGCAAAATGTTCGTAACATCACAGCAAGTGATTAATTGGCCAAACTAAAAAATGCAAAACTTAGACAGCATCGTCAATTCTTAAATGACCGTCAATAGTCAAATTAAATCAATTCAAATATACAAAACAACACCCTGTCTGATGCCTGAGTAAGAAAAAAAACCCACTAAGCGACAATAGCTGAATACATAATTCAACTTGATGCCGCAACATATACATATAGGAGTAACGTGTATGTGTTGTTCATTTCCAAAATGTAAAATTAAAGATCAATTGGTTCAATTGAAAGCATTTGAAACATGTTTTTTCAACAAATCGGGAGGAGCTTACAGTCTAATTGAAGATTTGTGTGATACGGATGATTGCCGTTATTTCGGATCCCCTATCAGTGTCACCAAGATAATTTAAAAAAGAATCAGTGCAACTATAACATGGATTTAAAGTCTGTTTTACACTGTGTCTCACTTTAATTTGCGAATACACATAAAGGTATAGTGTTTACAATTTTTAAACAGATCAATGACCTTTACTTGACACTTTATTGCTGAGTTTATCCCAACACGCCTATTCTTAGATGGACTGGTTTATAATAAGCGTTAAAGGTTAAATTCAGTTCTGGTACTTATAATGTATTGTAATCAATATAGGGATGTATCATGTATATCACGTATTTATTACTCTTTTTCATACAAATCTAAAAAATATCAGAGCTTCAATCTGACACGAACAGGGAGAATAGACCTATTTTGTCTTGTAAGAGATCGTATAAGGAGCATTTCGGTGTATGCGCGGATTAACACTACAATAATCATTACAATATATTCTATCTGTAATGAGTTGAAAAATGAGACATCAAAATAATTATCTCCCCCCTAAGTTTTTAAAAAAACAAATTCTGTTAAATTATCAAATCACATTAAACAAATATTCTTCAATAAATCATATTGTTCAAAATGCTTTACAAATAATCATCGTATCTATAATTTTTTGAACTATAGCTTTGTATTTCAATGTAATGATAAATAATATGCTTATCATGAATCAATTAACTTCATGCTTCTGATTTTCAACACAAGGCTTGTCTTGTATTTACACGTACTACTTTTGATATAAATTTAAGCATATATGAATAATTCATTCTAACAATTATCTTAAAAATACCTTAGACATTCAGTTTTGACGACAACTTCTTGTTTTCTAGAGGGATCACATGCTTTTGCATAAATAATTGCAAACAGACTATCGCAGCCATTTTGGACGCGTTTAAACATCAATAACCAGGTAACATGCGTATCTATGGTGACCTAAATAATCAATCAAGTATTTTTGTACACATTACACATATTTATCAATTTAAAATTGAATGGGTAGTCTTGTCTTGTCTTGAGAAACACGTCAACAAAAACGATTCAATATGATTAGAAAACTTGGTAAGGTCAAGAGCTCTCGAAGGATTTATGTTCACCTTTCTTTAGTCCTGCTGCATGCGTAGGGTTAAATTCAGTTCTGGTACTTATAATGTATTGTAATCAATATAGGGATGTATCATGTATATCACGTATTTATTACTCTTTTTCATACAAATCTAAAAAATATCAGAGCTTCAATCTGACACGAACAGGGAGAATAGACCTATTTTGTCTTGTAAGAGATCGTATAAGGAGCATTTCGGTGTATGCGCGGATTAACACTACAATAATCATTACAATATATTCTATCTGTAATGAGTTGAAAAATGAGACATCAAAATAATTATCTCCCCCCTAAGTTTTTAAAAAAACAAATTCTGTTAAATTATCAAATCACATTAAACAAATATTCTTCAATAAATCATATTGTTCAAAATGCTTTACAAATAATCATCGTATCTATAATTTTTTGAACTATAGCTTTGTATTTCAATGTAATGATAAATAATATGCTTATCATGAATCAATTAACTTCATGCTTCTGATTTTCAACACAAGGCTTGTCTTGTATTTACACGTACTACTTTTGATATAAATTTAAGCATATATGAATAATTCATTCTAACAATTATCTTAAAAATACCTTAGACATTCAGTTTTGACGACAACTTCTTGTTTTCTAGAGGGATCACATGCTTTTGCATAAATAATTGCAAACAGACTATCGCAGCCATTTTGGACGCGTTTAAACATCAATAACCAGGTAACATGCGTATCTATGGTGACCTAAATAATCAATCAAGTATTTTTGTAAACATTACACATATTTATCAATTTAAAATTGAATGGGTAGTCTTGTCTTGTCTTGAGAAACACGTCAACAAAAACGATTCAATATGATTAGAAAACTTGGTAAGGTCAAGAGCTCTCGAAGGATTTATGTTCACCTTTCTTTAGTCCTGCTGCATGCGTAGGGTTAAATTCAGTTCTGGTACTTATAATGTATTGTAATCAATATAGGGATGTATCATGTATATCACGTATTTATTACTCTTTTTCATACAAATCTAAAAAATATCAGAGCTTCAATCTGACACGAACAGGGAGAATAGACCTATTTTGTCTTGTAAGAGATCGTATAAGGAGCATTTCGGTGTATGCGCGGATTAACACTACAATAATCATTACAATATATTCTATCTGTAATGAGTTGAAAAATGAGACATCAAAATAATTATCTCCCCCCTAAGTTTTTAAAAAAACAAATTCTGTTAAATTATCAAATCACATTAAACAAATATTCTTCAATAAATCATATTGTTCAAAATGCTTTACAAATAATCATCGTATCTATAATTTTTTGAACTATAGCTTTGTATTTCAATGTAATGATAAATAATATGCTTATCATGAATCAATTAACTTCATGCTTCTGATTTTCAACACAAGGCTTGTCTTGTATTTACACGTACTACTTTTGATATAAATTTAAGCATATATGAATAATTCATTCTAACAATTATCTTAAAAATACCTTAGACATTCAGTTTTGACGACAACTTCTTGTTTTCTAGAGGGATCACATGCTTTTGCATAAATAATTGCAAACAGACTATCGCAGCCATTTTGGACGCGTTTAAACATCAATAACCAGGTAACATGCGTATCTATGGTGACCTAAATAATCAATCAAGTATTTTTGTAAACATTACACATATTTATCAATTTAAAATTGAATGGGTAATTTTGGTCATTTAAATATCTCTATTTGACAAGATATTTGATATCAAAATTTAATGTAACAAATTTCATGATATGCATTCAATTGATCGTTTAATACTTTAATCATTAAACGTGTCCTATTTCGAACAAAGGTAGTTTTGGACTGTACTTTACACAGAAGGGGATTTTTTCCGAGTTGTGTTCTACGACAAGAAAAACCTAAAAATATGCATTACATGACCCTTTATACCGTCGAAAAAATATTATTATATAGAGATTTGCAAAATTTAGCGTTCCTATTTTACCGACCACACAAACACAGGATATATATTTCTAATGCGTTCAGGTTTTAATACGCCCTACGGCTCATTTAGAATGTGTTTTAAAATCATTATTTAATCTAGATGTACACCTTAGAAATTATTATCCATGCATAATACAAATATTAATGTAACTGTTAAAGTAAGACACAAATGAATTGTTGATACCATCCGGTAACGGTGTATACAAAGTACAACGACACTTTGTAAGTAATTTATTGTAGCAAACTAGTTTATTCGAAAGTTTTTAGTTACACCTATATGTGACCTATCATAAAATGAACTTAAAAATAATAAAGTCCCAAATCGGCAACAAAAAACTCTAAGACGAATATTGTTTTGCAGTAAATTATAGCTTGCGTTTTCATCTGGCAAAATATTTACATCACAGAGGTCATTATTTCATGCCTTGGAGTTTATATTATTGAAACATGGTATCGTCTGGATTGATCTTCGAAAGAATTACCTATCGCTGTGAAAAATTATAATTCCATATTGGTATATAGCAAGGACGTTTACACAACTGTCATCATAAATAATGAGAACCTTCAAGTATAGTCACAATAATAATTATTTGAAAATGCAGATAACATTTCTCTATACTATTATATGTATCATTTCAGTGATTTTTTTTCTCAACTGGCTGTTAACATTTCTGTAAAAGAGGGACGAAAGATACCAAAGGGACAGTCAAACTCCGAAATCTAAAATAAACTGACAACACCATGGCTAAAAATGAAAAAAGACAAACAGACAAACAATAGTACACATGACACAACATAGAAAACTAAAGAATAAACAACACGAACCCCACCAAAAACTATGGGTGATCGCAGGTGCTCCAGAAGGGTAATCATATCCTGGTCTACATGAGGCACCCTTCGTGTTGCTTATGTGATAACAAATCCGGTGAATAGTCTAATTCGGTAGGTCACATTCATGAAAAGGAAGGGGATTGTAGTTACGACGTAAGGAACATATCCGATATCATTTGTGAAACGGTTATTCCATAACGGTCAACCAACTCGTGATGGCATCCGTAAAATTTACGAAGGGATGATTTCAACTTCAGCATTTTGAACTCTTGGTTTAATAGCTTCCTTGTGAGCAGCAACCCTCTATCAAGAAAATCATGATAGGAAATGCAAGCACGGGAATATCGTATCAATTGAGAGATATATACCCCGTATGCAGGTGCTGCTGGAATGTTCGTACTTAGAAATGGAAAGTTCACAATTGGGAAGCTGAAATCGTCTCTTTTGTCGTAAAGTTTTGTTTTCAACCGACCCTCATTGTCAATTTCTAGATGTAAGTCAAGATATGAGGCTGACTTAACTGTATCTGTAGTATCCTCTATCTCTAGTTCGATTGGATAGATGCGTTCCACATAGTCACCAAAATTTTGAATTATTTAGTGAAAGAACATCATCTATATAGCGGAACGTAGAGTTAAAGGATATTGCTAACTTCTTGTTTTTCTTCCTAAGAAGTTCCTGCATGAAGTCAGCCTCATGATAATAAAAAAACAAGTCGACAAGTAGAGGAACACCGTTTGTCCCATTGGAATGCCGACATCTGTTGAAAAACACGTCCTCCGAACGTTACAAATATGTTGTCAATCAAGAAATCAAGCATCTTGATAATATCAGTTTCAGAGAATTTTTTGTTTTAATCAGAGTGATCCTTTACAAAGTAGGATGTATCCCTCCCTAAGACTGTAACATGCCTATTATCCGTAGATGCTTGTAGCTAGATCAGAAACGTTTTAAAGGATTTAATTGATATGCAGCAAGGATTAAACCACAAAATAAAGGGTCCGTATGTATAAAGCTACTTAAGTAAAGATTCTCCTTAGTTAACACTTAAGTTGAAGAAAGTCCTCCCTTTTTACTTATTAATAAGTGGTAGGATGAAAAATCTTACACTATTAAAGTGTTTCCTTATTAAAATCTTAGTTGTTTTAAGTACCGCCCACAAAACTTAAGTGGTATGCATAAAACTCCTTATTCTAAGAAAACTGGTACGATTACATTTATTAAGTTTAACGAGTTCTGTGCCACAGGGCCGATGATCGGCCCAAAGTCATACTCCTTTCAGTGCTAAAGGGCCGATTCATCGGCCAATTGAAATGATGTTATGAACTACGTAATGTACTATGACGTCGCCGTTTTTGTCATAAATTTAATTCCTCCGTCTAGAAACATTCATGCGTTTTTTACCAAGAGGAAAAGATATGAAAGGAGAGTTTTTTTTATGAAATTTATGAAAATAAAATTATGTAAGGATGCGTATATAAATATGTATATAATATTTAGAACTATAGAGTCTCAAATCCACTCTTTTTCCCCGACGCTATTGCAGTAGGCCATTTAGTATATTTATGTATTCTAGGCTTACTGTCCTCAACTGGCTAAAGTTTTTTTTTAAAGTGTTTACTTTGCAAAAATTTTAAGAATATAATACAAATAAAATTGTACATACATTAACTATAGAAGATAGAAGTTATTCAAATGCCTTCACAAAGAACGTATTAGAAAAAGTGCAACTTGAAACAACTCCAAAACTTAAAAAGATGAAAAGTACGCAAAAAGTGCACTTCACATTAATGACGTAATCAATTTAAAGACGTGATTCGTTAACGCATCCATCAAATTATGGCTAATTCTTATCCGTGGTTAACCCTTGAGTTTATTCTCCTGAGTGATTGATCACGCATAATTTAATCAGAATGTAAAAAATGTATATATATAAAAGAATACTGCCAAGAAATTTCAAAACCATTGCCTAAATCATACGACGAAGAAATGTGTCTTGATAGCATACAGTTATATGCCCATGTTTCATTAAGAATTTTAATTTAATGCATGGAACAAATTTCGATAATTTCTTCTTTTTGTTTTGCTAGGTTTAATTATTCTATGCTTTATACGGCATACGGTTTATAGAAATTTCAAAGGCAAAACAATGAAATATGAATAATACAAGAGATACAAGGAAAACTATTTTATATTGTATTTATCGTGTGAAAATGCAATGTCCTGTATAGCATCGTAAGAAAATATTCTTGCCGGATTGTGCCGGCCAAATTAGCATTCCAGGTCAACATGACACTTTTAATTGATACATGTAACATGTCTCCTAGTACAAATGTAGTAAAATACATGTTCTTGATCGGTGCATGTCTGTTCTCATTTAATATTTGTCCCTTCTTCCAAAATAAAAGAAAACAAAACCGCAAACAACCTGAAAACATTGTGAACAATTATAAACTCTAAATTACAATCACAGTGACTTATTATTGTACGGTTGTCAACAATTATTTATAATGACAAATTATTTTTCATATTAAGATACGATAGAAATTTCCTATTAAAAGAACTCTGACAATGTAAGATCAGGTCTTCATTTTATACAATTAATTAATTGATGACATTTCCGAAGATCATATAATAAGAAAAAAACTACATTTGAGAAAATTGCCGGGTCAAAAAGAAAAGATTGTTCTGTACGAAATGTCCCTGGTGGCAGAAAAAGGTCGAAACATGTATATGCATTTGTGCTCTCTGTCATAAAGTTGTTCATAAATTATGCAATAAATATAAAAGCACAACAGACGATGTAACACTGACGAATAAAATATTTTCTTGAGAAATGTTTATATGAATCTTGAATTTTGTATCCCAAGCTAAAATAATGAATTTGTTCACAAATAATAATCACAAACTTTCTTTAATTTATAAGCAGTGACAAATTGGTCCGTGTAACACTTATCAATTCAAAGTTTTAAAAAGTTTTCAAATTTTAGATTTTTGAAATTTTGATCAAAGTTTTAAAATATCAAAATTCCAAATTGTGTAAAAGTTTTGAAATTTTGAAATTTTAACCAAATAATTAAAATATTAAAATTCTACATATCTTAGTCCTTAGTGGGTTTCACAAAGAGGTCCTAACTTAGGACATCTCTTAAAGTTGGTATAAAGTTAGGACTACACGACATATATCTAAGACATATCTTAGGACAGGTTTTAGGAGAGCTTCGTGAAACCGGCACCAGAGTTAAAGTTGGTGTCCCCAGTGCCCAACATTTAGAAGTAACAGTGAAAACTGATCAACTCGCAGTAGGCCAAATAGTATTATTCGCCTTTTTGACGTTCCTGATGAAGGTAGATCCAGAAAAATCGCTTCGGTCGCATATAACATTAAACGTTTTGTTTTGTTTTTTATTGATATGATAATATATTGCCTTTTATGATTGATTTTAGTTCCAAGTAATGATACGGAAGGAATACTTAATGTGTGGTGTCGCAATGAACGTTGTGCTGGGCAGGCGTGCTTCAGCTGGCCCCTAGATATACAAGTGTACTGGTTTAGTGATGGTTTAGTGATAGTTCAGTAATAAAAGACGTAATACTAAACCCCGAAATATAACAATGAATTAAAGTAAAATCATACAAGACTAAAAAGGCAAGAGGCGCCTGAATTTGGCCAGGCGCACATATGCGGCGGGGTTAAACATGTTTTGTGAAATCACAACCCCCCCCCCCCCCCCCTATACCTCTAGCCAATGTAGAAAAAACCAAACACGCAGCAATACGCACAGTCAAGCGCATTTCAAAAGAAATCAAAGTCCTATGTCAGAATAAGAAACAAAAGAAACTAATCAAAATGACAATGATAATAAATTAACAAAGGACAACTATATATAAAGCTAGTAGTTACTGACTTATGTCAGCTCCATACTCCAAATAAACTAATTGAAATATTATTTCTTCATCAAGTGAATACCAAGCACAATCCCTTCCTGTTGTATTTATTGCTTATTTGTTCCTGAACATTCATGAAATATTTGTCACTGGTAACCAAAAATCGATAATTCAAAATAGGTTGTTAACATACAAATTACAAAGAGACGACTTAGGATTCAACTCCCTCGGGTAAAGTAGTCCTTATAGATGGATTTTGTTATGTTTAACTTCATTTTGGCCAAACACCTCTTCAATTGTTTTGGTTCTTATATATACTTGACTTTCAAAAAATCAGATTTCAGCGTTCCGTAGGTGTCTTAAAATTCAGCATTTAACATTGTACTTGTTTTTCAAGAGAAACTTTGGTGTATGGCCACAAATAGAAAAGTCCATCATGCAGCTGACAGCGTGGCACTCTATATACACGCCCCATTCTGACTGGACGTAACTGTGTTCCTTTAATTTGCTCAAAGTTGATTGTCGTACGATTATTAAAAATGCACTTATAACAAAAACGGAACAATGATATCCCTCAATACAACAAAATCCCTGTTCCTTTTATTTGCTATTTAAAAACAGTGGTTCATTTAGGGCCCCTAACAGAGCTACGTATATGATAAATGTATATACTTTTTACAAGCATCAGTCCACACGTTGTGTAAGGGAGCAACCCGTCAACTTCAAACGTGTGAATATGGTTATTTTGTGGAAGTACACAAAAAAAAAGCGCGCTTAGCGCTAACAATTTTTTTATGTTTTTTTTATCGCTATTAATCAAATTACTTGGGTTCTAAATTTATCACCATAAAGCATGGGGGAGAATCTGGATTCAAAATATTTTGTTTTGTCCTCTGCTTGCACAGAAAAAAAATTCCCATCAAATTGCGGATCCGAATATTTGTATGTACCATTATTCAAGCCCCTCCTGGACGTATCCAAGTAAAAAACAGTGTCACCTTAGTGACAATATTTATATATCGTATTCCCAAAAATATTACCATTTATCGCTGATATAAAATTTTGAAAATAATTAATAATTTTCGGAATGCCGACACCTACAAATGAATAGATGGGCGCTTAATGTACAGCGGCAACTAAAACATAAATATGAAGGCTGAAAATAATGTTTATGGTATACGTTTATATGTTATGAATGTGTTCAGCTTTTACAAAACCTGGGGCCTGGTTTTCGAAAGTATCTTACGACTAAGACATGTCTTATGATGGTCTTAGGACATGTCATAGTCGTAAGACATGTTTTCGAAAGTGTCCCAAGTTACGATTTGTCATAACTTTTGTCGTAAACTTAAGACCCCTCGCGACATGACTTATGATGGTCTTATGTCAGAGAAATTTTTTTATGACTTCAGGGCCTGATCTTATACGATTTGGAGAAGAATTTTAGCGTCCCAAGTCTGGGTTCATGGCAAATTTCCATGTTTTCAATACGGGCTGCACTTTTAACACTTTTGATTTGTTTTGTTATAAATTAGGTCGTTAATTTTTCTAAATTAAATTGTTTCATATATTGTTTATGTCATGGTCTTTTGTAGCCGACAATGCGGTATGGGTTTTCTCATTGTTGAAGTCTGCACAGTTGTATATTATTGTTCACATTCACATCGTCTCAAATTTGGTGGATAGTTGTCTCAGTGACAATCCTACAACTTTTTATTATTTTATACACTATGCAATAGTTTAAAAATTAATAAAAGTATTCTTTTTGTGAATTTTTTCATTATTAGTACCAGTGGAAATTCTCATTATAATATATTACTATCTTTTAAATCTGTTATTCGGTTACAGAGAATGAGATCTTTGTTTATATTTCCTTTAGGTTCCTAAGTTCAACTATGTCCTGCTGTAACACTCTGACATCTTTGGATCGGCACCAAAACACATATGTATTAATATAATCTGATTATTCGAGCACAATATCAATGCAATCTGTGAAACAGTTAAATGAGAAGTTGTGTGTACGAATATGTACTTCCCGTAGACTTCTTTGTTAAATTTAATGATATCTTTCAATTGTTGAAGAATTGTATTTCTACTCTTTATTCTTTTGAACTTGCTCGTTGTTGGTTTGTTGTCATATGAACACACTACAACATTTCATGATATTGAAATAAAATTATAGGAATAACTGCAAATTCTTACTTCAAAAAAATCATAATTGAGTATAAAACTATATATATATAAGTACGTCTGAGTCAGTGACAACCCTACAACAGATGTATCCATCGGATCGCCATCAATGATGGTGATACATGGCTGTGTACATAATAATGTATAGTAGCATGGGTTCGAATCCCGGCGAGGGAAGAACCAAAAATTTGCTTTCGCAAATTTACAGATCTAACATTGTTGGGTTGATGTTCAGACGTGTTGTAAACTATATATATATATATATATATATATATATATATATATATATATATATATATATATATATATATATATATATATATCAGTCTAAAGATTTGCACAACGGTACTGATATAAGGTGTTATTAAACGAAAATGTTGTTATAAAATCGTGTTGACAAATATTTCGGCTCAACAAATGGCCTTCTTCTTGTGTCACAAGTTTTAACAATACTGATACATAATGTGCAAATCTTTAGACTGATATAATTTTTTCCTTATCTGCATAGTATCGCCTATTCTAGACGATCCGGTACATAGTAAATTTGCTGGTTGGTCCTTTTTACAGACTTTTATATATATATATATATATACCTACCTTTCAAATTATTTCAATGTTCTACTGTAACCTTTCATACCAGTTCTATCTCTATCTCATATTTTATCTGTTCATGACAATTTTTAGTCGTTGATCTAAAACTTTATTTTCCTCATAGACTTAGTCTTTGTGTTCTGGTTGGATCCATTTTTAGATGTATACCTATAACAATAGATCATACTGCATCAAGTACTTTGCATGCATTTATAGAAAGTTGTTTTTCCCAACATGCATTGTTATGGTATTAATTATGGACGTAACACTTTGTAAATTGTCCTTTGAAAAAATACAGCATGAGATAAAGATTCACTAAGATTGTATCGATGATTTACAAAATTCTGTAAAGTGGTTCAGGAGTAATTGATGACACTTACGTGGGACATAAGGACAAGATTTGATCCATATATATGTGAACACATTCTCACTAAGAAAATGTCACCAGAAGTTCAAGTCTGTCATCACAACGGATAATGTTTATGTGATACAGTGAAAAAAGTAAAAACATTGGTAGTAAAATTGTGCGGGATGTTTAATTTTCAACAAATGTAAGATTGGTCACCTTTAATCGGATGTCTCATATAGCATGTATAGAAAGAGAGTGCCATGATCTCTGCAGGTTAATAACTATTGCAACAACTCTTTGAGAGAGGCCGTCGGTGGCCTTTTGTCTGAATATGCAGCAGGGCAAATTCCTGTCCACCTTCAATATGCTTTCGTTGTCCAGTGGCAGTCCAAGTTTCATTGACCTTTCACCCCAGATGACATCTTTTACAGGACTTACCTATTGTACTTATTTAACAATTGTTTTGAACATGCATGTAATATTTGCCACTGGACATTAAGCAAATGTTTAATACATGTACTCTAATATGTTATTATTTTGAGGAATCTCAGTAGGATCATTTTAAACTATTGGGATTATCCTCTTGAAATATAAATATTATTCATACAAAGTATTGCTCAATAATTATGTGTCGGATTACTAGTATTTGTGTGTCGGTCAAATGGGTCGTCGGACTAATAGGGCGTCAGGCTATTGGGGTGTCGGACCAATATGGTGTCCGAACAGAAAGATTTAAAAGGCAAACAAAATTAAAAAAATGTGCAACTTATAAAAGGGTCTGGTCTTGAAGTGGTTTCTTCATTTCTGTATTCTGTAATATTCTATACCATTTTTCACTTTTTATTATAAATTTTGCCTGTCTATTTTATAACAACAATGGGAATAATATGACAGCCAGCCAAATAGGACATTGGAAAATTGTCTGTTTTCTGTTTCTTGGTTTATTCTTGCTTGTCGTTGGAGGCAAACTTTTGTCTTTCTGTCTCTTTAGTTTGTGTGTATTATTATAAATTAAACGAATGTAACACACATTTGCCATCTTAAAACAAATATGTTGAACATTGCGTCTGTTATTTAATCTCTTTTTAACAGAAGGAAAAAACTAAGATTAAATATAATCAACAGAAGTATAAAAAACTATGAACTAAGTCTTTGAAGTTAGATGCATGATTTTTGTTATTAGTTGTTAGTAGCTTTGAACTAGCTGTCAGTAACTGCAAGTACTCTCAGATCTGTATTTAGTGACTTTTTTTGTTGGGTAACTGTAACGTCCAGTCCATTATGTTTTTGTTACTTAGATGTATTTCTATTTGCATTCATCTGTTATTTAAAGTTAAATAAGCCTTTTTCAACAGAATTTTATAGTTTGTTGTTATGTAGTACTGTAACAACTCTGTTCCAGGTTTAGGGGGGAAGACCCTAGCATGTTTAACCTCACCACATTCAGTGTATATGTTCCTGTCCGAAGTCAGGAGCCTGTAATTCAGTGGTTGTTGTTTGTTGGTGTGTTACATATTCATTGTTCGTTCATTTTTGTACATAAATAAGAACGTTAGTTTTCTTGTTTGAATTCGTTGACATTTGTCATTTTGGTGCCTTTTTTAGCTGACTATGTGATATGGCTTTGCTCATTATTGATGGCCGTATGGTGACCTATATTTGTTAATTTCTGGTCATCTGATCTGTTGTGGAGAGTTGTGATTATTCCGCTCATTTTTGGTGCCATGATTGGCAAATAAAATATATGTTGTTGCTGTTGTTGTTGTGTCGTTGGCAATAATACGGCATCTTTTTTTATAGACAAATATATATAGAATCATATTCAAAACAGTGTGGTCCTGGACATTGATTGACGACCTAAATTAGCCCATTGACTGTGACAGATTAGGTGAACGTTTGTCGGTTACAATCACTGCTCACTATGTACTTGTTAAAGACACTGAATCTGTGGGGTCACCAAAGGTTCTCAACACCTAGATAAAGCAATTCGAAAAACGAATCCGGAATAATACGATGTGTTGATTTATATCAATAATATAAATCAAACATTAAGATTATTCCTGAATAATTTTTCGAATTATTTTATTATTAAAGGCGTTAAGAACCTTTGGTGACCCCACAGTTTAAATTCTATAATGAGTAAGAAGTGAGCAATGGTCGTTACAGACAAACGTTCACCTAATCTGTCCCAGTCAATGGGATAATTTAGGTCGTCAATCATTCAATGGCCAGGACCACACTGTTTTGAATATGATTCTATATATATATCTTTCCCTTCAAGAATTTAGTTCAAATGTGGTTCATAAGGGAAAAATATATATATATAGGCGATATAGGCGATCCGATGGATACATCTGTTGTAGGGTTGTCACTGACTCAGACGTACTTATGTATATAATTATTTTCTGTGACTGTATCTTACATTAATTTGTAGGATCCTTTACTATAGATAATTTAGCTGATCTGTAACAATAACATCTTCATGCCTTATATATCATGTACTGTAGTACGCCGCTAGATTAAAACTGACGTGGAAAGGTAACACATGCCCACCGAAAGCTCTTTTTTTGAGAGCCCAGGTGGTCGTGTGGTCTAGCGGGACGGCTGCAGTGCAGGCGATTTGGTGTCACGATATCACAGTAGCATGGGTTCAAATCCCGGCGAGGGAAGAACCAAAAATTTGCGAAAGCAAATTTACAGATCTAACATTGTTGGGTTGATGTTTAGACGAGTTGTATATATATATATATATATATATATATATATAACTCGTCTAAACATCAACCCAACAATACACCTTATCGCTATTTGTCCGCCATTGCTGGAAATCACACAGGTTCCCGTAAAATTTTGACGTCATAAAACAAAATGTCTGACGCCACAATGGAAAAGTGATTGTTGTTGACGTCAAAAGTTCAAGCGGACGGGTCAGCCGGGAATAGCGATAAGGTGTATATATATATATATATACAACTCCTCTAAACATCAACCCAACAAACAGAATACAGAATGTTGTGTCAACAGAATACAGAATCAACATTCTGTATTCTGTTGACACAGTATACAGAATGTTGATTCCGGCAAAATATATGATCTGACAGGATGCTCACGGAATAAAACTTGTGATGGAAGAAGACATACATTTGCAAAACATACATGAACAATAGCAATCCGTAGATGATTCAAAAAGGATCCGCCATCTCTGACTTGTCGTAACAATCGTCTCTTTCTGTAACTTTAAGACTTTCTGCAAGTGGCTGGTAAACCGATATTTTCTCTGCTGTATTTCTGTATCCTATCCTTCCCGGCTGATCTGCTGTTGTCTCAAATTTTGCCGTTGATGTTATTATCGTAATCACAAAAGCGCGTCAATATCATTGTTGAAGATCGTCAGTATTACATTTATTGTAGATGCTGTACTGAAAATGTGTGTGGCTTTAAAATTCTAAATTTTCAACATTTACTTCATAGCATTCAGTACAGCACCTCGAAGACTTCTAAAAAATCTTCGAGTTCCTTCTAAATTAAGGTGCGTTCCATCCCATATGAACAACTTGTCCTGAGCTACAAGGCGGGATCCATGGAACCAAAAGTTGACTGTAGGGTTGTCTTTAAATTCCAAATATAAATACTGGTCTATGTATTGTTTGCCATAGTGGTAAACACGGGTTGGCAGTGCCAACATCCTCCTACCAAAAATTTCACAAACAACTACCTTTTTAACTCCATATGTCTGCTGTAAAATATTTATAAAGGAAACCACTTTCCTTACATAAACATGCATATCAAACGGCTTGTTGTCTAGGTCATTGCCACCTATTTGCAACACTACAATATCTGGAGGAAATTCCAGGCATTCGTCACGAATGCTACCCTTTTTATCTTTCAGTAGAGTATCAATGTTACCACCCCCAAAACCTAAAAAATGTGTTCTCACACCTGCCTCCCTCAAATTGAGGTTCTGGACAAGTATCCTATCCCATGTGTTTGTAATTTTATAAGACAAACGATGGATAAAACTATGCCCTAAAATCAACACCATTGTACGATTAGACATATTACTCACTGGGACTTGGTTTTTTTGGTAAATCTGCAAGAAATAACAAATTTCAATTCATTTCAGCTTTCTTGTAATTGATTTAATAATTCAAAAATCAGTTGTAAACTCCTCTCTGATCATCAAGATAAATATGAATCTGTTTCAATATTCCTCCTGTTAAAATATATTTGGGGAAATGTGACAGATGAATTCAGTACATTGATAATTCCTGGTAAATGTAGTTTGGTAAGCCATTGACTATTTCAGTTGGGGACTGATATAGGAAATAAAAAGGGGGGGGGTTAACAACCTGCTACTTGATAACATGATTAAAAAAACCACAATTAGGATGATTTTGTCGTGTCATATATCAAATTAGCCTTGACCTATTAAAGAAAAACAACCAAACTTGTACTAAATTTCCCGAATTTTAGAATTTGAAAAAATGAAATTGCAATAAGAAGAATAAATAGAACAGAATATTTAACTTTTTGAAAACATGAAATTGCAATTAGAAGAATTAATAGAACTGAATATTTAAATATAAGTTATCTTAAATTGAATGGATACATACTGTTTAAAATCTTTCAATTAGCTATTTCTATAAATTGCCCCAAAAAATTGGGTTCAAACTAAGTCTTAAAAAAATGTAAGAGTTGTCTTCCTTAGTGCACTTATAATCTGATTTTACAGCTTCTCATTTAAGGCAACCAGAGTAACCTTCCATATAAGTAATGAAAATTTAATTAAACAATCCCTATTGGCGAAGTTCACAAAACATATCATGAAATATACTTTTGAGTGGCTATATCATGTAGGTCTCAGCTTCTTATTTGTGTTTTGAAGAACCTGAAGTGTAAATTAAAAAGACAACAAAGTTAGTGATCTGTTTCCTTACTGCTTCTGGACAAAAAGTGTTCGTTTTCTGTCTAGTTTAATATAGCTTTGACCTGTTTAAGAAAACATTGAAAGCTAATACAAAATTGCAAAGGTTTTGGAATCTGAAATTCAATTAAAAGAAAACTGACAAATTAAGTAACCGTTTTCCTTACTGCTTCTGGTTGAAAAGTGTGTTTTTATTTATTGTCTGTCCAGCTGAAATTTGACCTGTTCGAGCAGTAAAAGCTCATAATAAATTTCCATTCTTTTTAGAAACCTGAAGTGCAATTAAAAGAAAAGCAACACATTGAAGTGATCTGTTTTTTTACTTCTGGCAAAAAAAGTATCTTATTAATTAAATTTGGGGAACAAATGCAAAGCCATAGATTTTGTATGACTGATATGGAAAAGGGGTGTGTGGGTTTGGTGGTGGTGGTGGTGGTGGTGGGGAGGTGGTGAATTTTCTTTAAAGAAGATAACAATCCTAGTCCTAGTACTTGATAGCAGTTAGTTAGAAATACACATTTTCTCCTGTCCAGCAGCAGGAGCTTAGTTTTAACCTGTTTAAGAAAACATAAAAATGTCATACTTAATTTCCCCATTTTTTAATTTAAAACTTACAGTGCTGTAACAAAAGAAAAGATTTTAAAATTAATATTCAAATTTAATTAAAATTGATTCAAATCCCCAGAAAACTGTTAAAAATGAAACTTAAAAAAATGTAAGAGTTGTCTTCCTTAGTGCACTTATTTACTTAAATTTCAGCTCTTTATTTAAGGCAACCAGAGTAACCTCCCATATTATGAATGAAAATTTTAGTAAATTTTGGACACTCCTTGTTGACAGAAATCACAGAAAATTTCACAATGAAATTAACATTTCAGTGGCCATATTATGAATCTGTAAACTTTTTATACATGTTTTAACTAACTGGAAATTCATAATGAAATACAGACTATTACAGAATATTATACATTGTATACATGTATTGAACATCTTCAAATTCAAATGTACATACAAATAGAATAAAAGTTGAAAGCGAGAAACAGCATATATAGTACAATGTATTAATTATTAGAATGGTTAACAAGTGTGGACACAGACCAGCATGGATAGTAACCAACATTCTAAGAATATTGTCATCCCCTACCAGTTGAAATTCATTGTTCCTGATCAAAAACAAATTTGAACTTGATATGTAAATTGTCATGTTAAAACTGTATACCAAATATCAAATCAGTATAATGGTAGTCTGGCATGACTAAAAGTAGAAATGCAGAAAATTGATTTGTTGTGTGATTTTTCTAGTTCTTGATCTAGGAAGATGTGGTATGAGTGCCAATGAGACAACTCTCCATCCAAATATCAATTTATAAAAGTAAACCATTATAGGTCAAGGTACGGCCTTCAACACAGAGCCTTGGCTCTCACAGAACAGCAAGCTATAAAGGGCCCAAATAATAACAATTTTAAAATCATTCAAAAGGGAAAACCAACAGTGTAATCTAAATGAAAACGAGAAAAACATATGAACTACATTAACAGACAACAACTATTGAACATCAGATTCCTGACTTGGGACAGGTGCAAACATGTGCAGCGGGATTAAACGTTTTAATGGTACCAAACCTTCTTCCTTTTATGAAACAAGTAGTATAACATCAAGGGCTGAGGATCATATACATGTAGCTCTGCAAAATATCATCAATCAGAAGAAAATTGAAACTTGATCTGTAACTTTTAAATGTAAAGTTATATGACAAATATGAAGCCAATATCTTCAAACATAATGGAAAAAAGGGCAGAAAATGGATTACTTATAATTAAATGTGATTTTTCTAAGACAAGGGCCATAATTCTGATAAAAGCTCGTCAAACCGGAACAAAATTATAACTTGATCTGTAACTTGTCATGTTTATACTATAATATACCAAATATCAAACCCAATATCTTCAAGCATGACCAAAATAATATGTTTAGCTGATTTGCAGGACGGACGGATTGTCAGATAGACTAACAAACACTTGAAAGTGCAAACCTCAAGTCCATTCCAACTTTATTGGTAGGGGACTCAAAAACTATTGTACATGTATGTATACATAATATACAGAATATTATAATAATTTTTTTTCCAATAAGATGGTTAATACAAATTAGATATCTTCATGCATATGCTGCCATTAATAAATAAAATCTTTGTAAATATCCATTAAAAATAAATGCCTATTTAATCTTAAAATTTTTTTTTTTGCAAAGAAATATAATCAGAACAAAACAGGCTAACAGGGGGGATGATAAACTTTTTCTAGATCCTCAAAACTGAAATTTATTCAATAATATTAATTTCTTGAAATGTAACAATGCTTAATATAAGAAAAAAAATATTGTTCTGATTTTTAACAGATTTATGTTTAGAAATACTAGTTTTTTAATACAATTCTTCACATGATCCAAAAAAGGTGGTTTATTTTTTATCATTAAAAATTATAGTGATATGTATTTTTATTAAGAAGAGTATCTACTACCTGACAGCCTTTACTCTTAAAAAATCAATTGATAAGTAGGATCATTACATCTCAAGATAAAAATAGTGTTATTGAAGCCAATACTATAAGTGATTCCCATAAATATTTTTTTTCAGCATGTTCAGCAAAAAGTGAAAATTTTATCAAAATTTAAGAGCCAAATGTATTTACAGTCGAACAGTGGGTGCCCCGGTAATTTAAAGGCAAATTCAAATTATTGCCTTTTTAATTGCTTCTAGAGGTTCCCCCTTTTTTTTTAAACTGATTCAATAATTTTTAGGGTAAAAAAAACCCCACTTTTCATGAATTTAAAAATTATTAAGTCTCCCAAACATCCCCACCCCGTTCAATTTCATAATGTGCTATTATCTTGTAAATGGTCCAGATCCCCACCCCTAAACCATATATATTCTTGTAGGGGACAATAAAACAAATGAAATGAAGTTAAAGGGAAGTCCCTGGGGGGTAACCCCACCCCCTCTTGTTTGAAAACTTGTAAACGGTCAACATCCCCACCCCTAAACCATATATATTCTTGTAGGGGACAATAAAACAAATGAAATGAAATAAAAGGGAAGTCTGGAGGGGGTCACCCCACCCCCTCTTGTTTGAAAACTTGTGAACGGTCAACATCCCAACCCCTAAACCATATATATTCTTGTAGGGGACAATAAAACAAATGAAATGAAATTAAAGGGAAGTTCCTGGGGGTCGCCCCACCCTGTTCAATTTGAGAATGTGCTATTATCTTGTAAACGGTCCAGATCCCCACCCTAAAACCATATATATTCTTGTAGGGGACAATAAAACAAATCAAATGAAATGTAGGTAACTTCCCTGGGGGGTCACCACCACCCCCTCCTGTTTGAATACTTGTAAATGGTGGAGATCCCTACTCGTAAGCCATATATATTCTTGGGACAAAAAATCAAATCAAATGAACATATGAATGGCGAGTTATGGGAGCTTTGTTTGGGAGACTTCGTAACAGCATCCTGTTACAATTACTTCTTGTTACAATTCTATTGATTCAAATCAGGAAAAATATATAACAGGTTATATGGCAATCAAGTTTCTTGATAATATGAAAAATTAATACAGTAAATGTGTGAAATATTAAAAAATACATCAGTCTGTAGGTAAGGCAAAAATGTAATTCTCAAAAGTGTCCCAGTAGTTAGTGTAGTTAGTGGCTGTATTTCCAGATGTATCCATTGGAATTTCATTATGGTCGGTTTCAGAATCAGAATCATAGGAAATGTTCTCTTCAGGTTCACTATCCTCGAAATCTGAATCTGGATCATCTGCAATATTCTGATGCACATTATTTGGCAGATTAACACAATTGACACACTTGCAACCCGGTGAGCAGAATTTGTTGGCTGATTTCTTACAACTGCACCTTAATGTTGTACACCCACTTTTACAAGAGCAACCTTTGGTATACCACTGTATGGTATCATTCACTTTTTGCACATTCACTTCAGAGTCCCAAACAACTGTAACATCTCCATTTATCATATTCCATCCAAAACATTTAATATCTGGAAGTGACATAAAATTAGTGCTGCTCTGTTTCCAATACTGCATAACCCAGCAGCATCTTAACCAATGCAATTTCAATGCCTCTGCATTTGGAATCATTTCGACTTCTGATACAACACGTTCCCACATATTCTCACGGAATTTCTTAATAAGATCTAGGTGTTTATCTAAGTCACTTTCACATAATGTGTTGTCGTACATTTCCTTCACTGAATTGGCAGGCTGGAATGCTGCACGGTGTTTTGAAAAATACACACAGAGAATGAGGCGGAAAAAAGCACATAATCCTTTGATGTTATCCTTATTGCAAATTGAAAGATCACTCGATATGAAGTTGGCATTTAGACGAAATATGTCGAAAAAGGTTTTTTTGCCACATCCATGAAAAAAAGACACAAAATCACATCCACTTGCTATGTACACCATCTGTAAACAATTCTCTGAATTTTCTAGCTCTTTTAAACACGCATCATTTGACATTTGCGTTGAAAACCTGTGCATATCTACAAATTGTTGATCAAATGTGGAATCTTTCAGCTGTAAGTATATGGTCTTGTCAGCTAAACATTTAATGAAAGGTAGCCCAACAAAGAATGTGTCCGTATCGGGACTGTAAATGATGATTCTTTGTGCTTTAGAGTGTATCGCATGCAACCAAACTCTTGTATCACCCTCCTCATGATTACTATTAAAATCAGAGAATTCACTAATCTCTCCATCACCAGCACCTAAAGCCTTATCCACATACAGATCCTCATAACCTCCAGCTGTTACGACAGTGCATTCATGGTCTTGAAATCTCTGTAATGCGAAATTTATTAACTGAGAACTGAGGTAGTTCACAAACTTTCTTTTATGGTCACGGACATTTAGGAAATTTCTCCAGTTGTTTGGCAGAAGCAAATCTGATGACACAGTATTGTATGTAATATTCTCTTGGTTGAATTCTTTTGTACGCCTTGATCTTTCAATATCCTTGGGACTTTCACCATTTCTATTAGGGTGATCGAATACTACATGTATCTCCTGGGCTTTAAACTGAATATGTGTTTTTACTATCCATCTGGTAAACAGAAATTCTGCATAATCAATGAATGTTCTATGTGATGATAACGGAATGGTGTTGATAAGAAACATTCCTTCAAGAATAACAGTACTCTGAATGGTATCCTCAACGACCGGTAGTGAAGTCAGAAAGGCATCCCTATATGTAGATTTCAGCACTTTCAATGCATTTGACTTTGTTCCCTTCACTGGTAGGCTGGACGCATCTGATATTGCTCTAGGCAGTGAAATAAACTGATCCAAGTCTGTAACAGGTTTCTGAGTATGCTTTGAGAATGCAATCTTCTTTCGGAGACAAGATATTACAGTTTGGTTGTCTTTAATTTCCTTCTTTTGTTTATGCATACTTACTTTCGGAGGAGCAAAGGTTTTTAAATTCATCCTCCTTCTTACATAAAGCTGTTTAGCTGATAAATCCGGCGCTTTAATTAGAAAGCATGTGATGTACTTTTGCATGTCTGTGATTCCATATTGCCTGTAATTCAACATGCTGTCAGACTGGTCTTTTGTTGCTACATTTTTTTTGAAAATATGCACAAGATGGCTCTCTGAATTATCCGTAAATAATGAGGTAGTAGCTAGTTCTCTAATATATTGCCTAATGGTGAGTTCCTCAGTTTCAATATATGGCTTGTTGGTCTCCCTGTGTTGTGAATCAGTTTTTTCTATACACAACTGATTTTTGAAGTTATGCAATGTTTCAGCTCTGTATGGTAAGTAGTGTGTCAATGAAGCAAGGGCAGCTGAGCTAAATGAATTGATTGCCTGCTTGGTTTTCAGATTAATTTCCATTTCATGAGCCTCATCCAAAGCAACACAGTAATAATTATTTCCGGTGATAGAAACGGAAAAACAACCTGCCTCCAAATGGTCCAGAACTGACTGTGGAAATGTTTTTAGATCTGCTAAATGGTATGGGATCATACGAAGGTAGTTATGTCGGTCAAATGCATAAAATAAGCATGCCAGTTTTTTAAGGGAAATATTCCTTAAATTCCAGTTTCTACTTCTTATTCCAATATATAATCCTAAATAAGCCATGAAATCAGTATGGATAAATGTATCCCAGAACTTGAATGTAGCACTTGCAGCTGAGTTTTGAAATCGCCACTGAGAGAAATTATAGCGCACACTTTCTAACAAGGCTTCAAGGTTAGATTTCTGTAATAAAACACTATTCCATAATTCAACATCAAGAACATCTCCTGCACACTTTTCACTATATTCCGGCGTATGATCGCAAGAGCTCAACACATTTTGTAGCACACTATCTACTTCTTGTCTCCAATCGGTCACAACCTCTTGCCTTTTATAAGCTTCTATTTGGCATCTAATCATGGCTTCCCATACATGACACAAGAATCTATGAGTGACACTAAACTTTGTACATTCAGTTAATACCTTCAGTGTAGCACCATGGTGATAAATTCCGGCTAGTTCTTTGATTCCTGCATCATAAAAGATCTTGATAAATATTGGGAGAATGTTTTTCAGAATATGCCAGTCTCCGGGATATGGCAGAACCCAGTCCAATGCGCTGCCATATTCAGTTTTCAATTTTATGAGATGATCGTATGATTTTCCATCACCAACGACAACTAAGTGCTGTAGATGTTGTCCAATTTGAAACCTGTCATGCAGGATGTTGAGTGTTTTCACAACTGTCTCTTTGGAATCAGCAGGATCATTCAGTACTGCAACTGATCGAAATGTAGAAGGTTCAGTCGTCTTATGTGAATGTGATAAGTAGGTTTTTAGACCAGGAATGAGAATATGCTTTTCCTGTACACAATCCTTCATAAATCCATAGCTTATCAACTTAGTTTCAAATGTATTCCAGTGCTCTTTTTCTAAATCAGTTTCATGAAAATCATCCAGTTTTAATTCCTGAAATTTATTAGACTTGCTCTCAGATGGTTCACCGATGAAGTTGTTTGGTTCTGTCAAAGATTTAATTATGACTGATGGCAAGGTTCTACAGCTAGACATTTCAACTGGTTTACTACTGTCCATATATTCAATGTAATCATCAGATGCAGTATTCAACTTTTCATTCTTTTCGCTTGGCCTAGGTATCACAGCCTGAATAGTCGTACCATGAAAACCTGATTTGTCTTTTCCGGAACCAACTAATGCGTAGCTCTGATTTTTGTCCAGGTTATCAAACGAAGCTAAGGCGAAACTTTCAGAACTGATGGAATTATCTCTGTTTAGTTGCACAACTCTGTTGGTAATAAATCTCTTTAATGTGTCCTTAGATATACCTGCACCAAGTCTCGAATTAATCGTCATAAGATCAGATGAAGAACTGCTGTACTTGTCTGCTATGTCAGATGCAAGTAAATGAAGCGGCTGAACGCATTGCGGGCTACTAGCATGGAAGATGCAACTGGCAATGTAAAGTCTAGGGAAAAGCCGAATGTTTTGCTGTCTTTCCTCGGTCATATAATGCCTATTCCGAGAGAAGTAATTATTCCTTCTTATTTTCTCTTCCTCCTCGTTGGATGTTAATACATAGATGAAGTTCCATAATGTAGGATTTACTTTCCTAATTTCTTCATATAAGTTAAAGGAATGAATATCTGGTAGTTGTGTTTTCATTGAGTCTTGAACATATAGCTTTACATGGTTTTTCATCAGTCTGACAGTCTTATCCAGGCATTCCATTGAATTCAAGGAAGAGCTTTCTGCTATGTTTGTGATGTTACTGTTCAATTTATTTTCCAAAGAACTTATCTTTTCATTAAACTCATCGATTTCTCTGCTATGGTCAGAAATAGAAGAGTGTAAACACTGAAGCAGGCCAGTTCCACGCCTGTAAATCATTCTTCCTTGTTGTTTTTTTGGTGGAGTATACACACACAGAGCTGGTCCAAGACTAGATTTCAACATTGTAAACAGCCATTCTCTACGATGCTGTATTGCTCTAAGACGATCTTCATTCACAACTAGTCTGAACTCATCGATTGCTTTGTCTACCTCTGATACATAATTACAATGTAGTTTGTACAGTAATAGTGGCTTATATGATCGGAAACTGCTTATTACATCTTGCAAGACTTTTTGGTAACAGTATGTATCTATGTTGATTTCATCACACTTAGTAACATCAATAACAGAAAGGCAGTCTGTTAAATACTCATCTGTGTTAGATCTAGACTTTTCCATTTCATCAGACTTTGTGTAATTATTGAAGGCTTTGTAGCATGAAAGACAGAGCACATGATTTTCCTCTGAAATAAGTGTTTCATTCTGTAACTCTTGTGTTATATACAACTGTAATAATCCCAGTCGGTCCTCTACATTTACAGTTTTCATCTTAGTAGTGCTTCTTTCACATATACAGCAGTTCGATCTTGCAGCAAAATTTTTGAATTGCATGTAATGAGTATGACAAAGGTCAATTGCTACTTGTTCATTTCCTGGTTGAATAAATGTTTTGTCAAATTTTATGTGAAAACATTTTTCGAAAGATCCAATATCGACAGATGATGTCTTTAGTTTTTCATCTTTATTGCACAGGATGTCTTTAGCAAGATAGCACAAGTGCTTGTTTATAATAGCAGAGCCTTCATGTTGAACATACTGTTTTTTAACCGGAGTAGCTGCATCTTCAATATCTTGACCTACATGCATGTTTTGGTCACATTTTCTGCTGAATAATAATTCACATTTCCTGCAAATGCATCCTTCATCTTCAATTTTATATGCTGTTTTAACAAAGGCATACAAATCAGGAAAACTTTCTTTTTTCTGTATAAGATGGGTATACCTGTCTGATCTTTCATGCTCTCCACAATGAATACATGGTACAGGCGGTCTACCTTCATGAACAATATCACAATTTTTTTTGCGTGGCATTTTTACATTTATAAATAGGGATCACAAATAATATTCTTTATAATAAAAAATAAACAAATTATATTTAATAAAAGAAAAATAAAAATTATTAAATCAAAACAGATAAATTAACCTAGGAAACCTTTTACACAACCAGAAAATAAATAAAATAGAAACAAACAAAAATTTGTGGTAAAATCAGGTCAGAATACAAGTCGCGAAAACCGTTCTGCTGTCACGACGTCCGTTAGCAGTGAAATAACTTGTGCACAAAAATAAATATATATAAATCTGAAAAGAAAGACCTACTACATTGCTGTAATATCAGACTGAAAAATTAAGAGGTCATGACTGCAACTTGCAGGACTAATAAATTGAGATTTAATTTTAATGATTTTATCTAAGGTTGTAATATGTTATCTAGAATTTTATTCTTGTTGTAGGTTATTTTCTTTATAGTAAAATCAAAAGGAATTGACAGGGGGGATGGGCAATTATTTCAGAAATATTCTGCAGTAGCAGTCAATGAATGCAGACTGTTACATTATGTATAATATGTATTAATTTAATTTAAAATGTATTCCTAAGTGTATTGAAAGTTTTCAACGAGTCAGAAATACGATTTACAGATAAAAACGTGGAAGTAATTGTTTGTAAACAATATTTTTCAACTGTGACCTCTAATGTCAGACTACGTCATTGGGGCAGAAAAAGGGTTAAAATAGGTAAAAAATAGTTGGAAAGATTAAATATTTGAAAAAATATCAAGATCACATAATTTCTTTACGATTTAACCAGTATTAAGTTTCATTTGGTTCAAAATATGGACGTATTTCCAAAAAAAGGAGAGGAAATTTTTTCCCGCTACCTACAAATATTCTTTGGGGCTGAAAGGCCGCTTAAGTATTTTGAATCGCCTGGTAACGTCATGTGACCCTACTGTAGCTCTTCTCCATGCCTCAATGTATCAGTAGATACCAGTCATATTTATTTTCACTAGGTAAACCGGCGGTGTGACGATTCGTTTTGAGCTGAAAAATTGACCAGGGCAGTCGATGTGAAAAAAATGTCCGTTTCACAAAATGGAAAGAATCGCTTGAATTTATTTAAATGGCTTATGTCATCTCGCTTTTTTTATAAATTTAATTTGCTTTAATACTTTAGATGAAATAATTTCAAGATCGGTCTATAATTCCGTTTATTTTAAATGAAATTTGCGATATTTCGATGTGTCATTCACGGCCAATTTTCTTTTAATCGCGGAGCGACATCTGTTGACAGCTTTTCCTTAAATTATCTCCACTTGATTCTCTTGCCGCATATCCGGGGTTTTAACGGACAAATCAGATGTTTGCGTTCCGGCTGATATGGAACATACAATTGCCTATTGTAAAACGTTTATGTGATTGGATTTACACATGACGTCATTCATTGTTTACAAACGTTATTTTTGCACTCGCACTGACATTTCAACAGTTCAACAGTTAGAAACTTCTTCTGGATTGAATACCACAATGGGATTGAAGGTAGATCAAGGTATAGTAGTACATTGAATATTTTAAAACTGAGAAAAGTGTAGCATAGCTGATCATAGCTAATTCAAAACATATTACGTTAGTTAAAGAAGGAGAATACGCGTTACACAGTGGCGGACCCCTGGGGTTCCGGGGGTTGGAACACCAAATTATTTTGGACGTTCAATGCATTATTCTATATAATACTACTTAAAATATTTTATTTCCCCCATTTTTTCGCTATAATTATGAAATCTTTAGGCGACTGTGTTGGGACATATAGTTGGAACCCCCTTTTTCCTTTTATCCCGAGTGTTTGGAACCATCTTTTAAAACAATGGGTGGATCCGCCTCTGGTTACAGAACTTTCTGTAAATGTCAAAATAGGTATAAAATCGCGGGTTGTTTTGGATATACATATTATTACTTCTTTACCAAACCTTATTAAATAGATTATAGTATTACTATTTGTCAAATTGATATTTGAGAAATGATCAGCCTGACTTTCTAAAACATATGATTGGATAAAGGGAGGTGCGGTACACCCCTCGGCGTAAGAAGGGGGAGGGGTCCGAAGGTTGGACCCCTTTTTAACGATAAATGCATAAATTTGAAAAGGGAAATCTATTTGGAAACCCTATCTCCAGATTTGGAACCCCCTTTTAAAAATGTGTTTCCTATTTTGACAGGATTTTTTTTATACCAATGCTTCATTTAATTTGGGAAACATTTTAATATATAAGTCCTAGGTGCCTACAAAATTATTTCATCTCGCCACATTGACTGCTGTGTTTGTTGTTGTTCAGTTGTTGCTGCATATATATATATAACGTAAGGGTACCCAAATTGCACCTATTTAGAAAAAATAGCAACGGAAATCTTACAACATTTCCTAGAGACTTATCAATTTGTAATTTTATGATTTGATACTATGCACGTCTTTCAACACAGGTAAACATATTTAGATATACACAAAACGTTCACAGTATTCATCAACATATGGACTGTGTACTGAAAAAGCAAAATGTACGAAAACGTCACCATGCGACGTCATCAAAACGTCATCTTTTTAAAATTACCAAATACAATATATTATAAGTATCCATTTTGTAAAATATGAAGAGTAAGCATGGACTAATATCCAATTGTTCAAAATATTTGAAGAAATTAAACAAAAGCTCGGTTATTAGACTTTTGACGATGTGAATTTAAGCATGGATGCAATTTGGGTACTCCTCATTACAGAATCATGGATAGTTTGGAGGTTGATTCAAACCAATTTTTTTATGACTCAATATGGATTAAAAAAAAAATTGGTGTACCTATACAATAAAGAAGGATAGGGCTACAAAATAAACACAGTATGGACATTTTTTTCTTGATCATAAAAAAACGTAGGTGAGAAAACTGTCAAAATAGGTGCAATTTGGGTACCGTCACGTTATATATTTTTATATATAAGTGATCTCGTTTGAAATGGTTTTACAACATTTCTGTTACTTCGGGTATTTTTAAATATTTTTTTAGCATACTATGCGATCTGGGCAATGCGATATATGGATTTGCTCATTGGGCATTTGATGTGGTAACAAGAGGCTGTCACAACGACAGCAAACCGGATTTATTAACATTTATTTGTGTCCTGGCAATATCACAAGAACCATTACTGATGAATGGTGAAAGTGAAAATCGTCAATATCAAATTTGACCTCCATTTTGTCATCAGTATCAACATATTAAAATTTGAAAAGCTTAGATTGAATGGTTCATGAGTAAATGCAACAACCTGAATGGAAACGCCATTTTACGATCTTTCAAGAACCATAACTCCTGAACGGTAAAAGTTAAAATCGTCATTATTGAACTTGACCTCTATTTTGTCATCCGTAACAACATATTAAAATTTCAAAAGCTTTGGATGAATGGTTCATGAGAAAATGCACGGACACGACGGGAAACACCATTTTTCAATCTTTCAAGAACCATAACTCCTGAACGGTAAAAGTCAAAATCGTCATTATTGAACTTGACCTCCATTTTGTCATCAGTAACAGCATATTAAAATTTCGGAAGCTTTGGTAGAACAGTTCATGCATAAATGCACGGACACGACTGGAAACTCCATTTTTCAATCTTTCAAGAACCATAACTCCTGAACGGTAAAAGTCAAATTCGTCATTATTGAACTTGACCTCCATTCTTTCATAAGTAACAACATATTAAAATTTGGGAAGCTTTGGTAGAACAGTTCATGCGTAAATGCACGGACAACTCCATTTTTCAATCTTTCAAGAACCATAACTCCTGAACGGTAAAAGTCAAAATCGCCATTATTGAACTTGACCTTCGAATAGTTGTCAGTAATAACATATTAAAATTTTAAAAGCTTTGGTTGAACGGTTCATGAGTTAATGCACGGACAACATTTGATTGCCGCCCGCCCGCCCGCCCGCCCGCCGTACATCCCCAAATCAATAACCGACATTTTTGTCACAAAAATCCGGTTAAAAATCATCCAACAGTCTTCCTATTTTTATATTGTAAAGAAAGATGTCTGTGAAATATTTTTTCTATTTTATTTTGGTACTGGCTATGGTTACATTGAAATGTAACAGTCATAAAAAAAGTTATTGTTACAATGAAGTTTAGGCTATATCGCCGGCGGAATGCAGGCCTATGGTTGACTAAGGAACTGCATGAATACTTACGAGTGTAACAATGATATTTATGTCTACGGTTACATTGTGTTATTGTTACGTAAATGCACTCAACCAGTATGTTGTTTCAGTCCGATGAATTTTGGCCCGGTGTAACCACTCTCAGTGGCGGATCCAGAAATTTACATAAGTGGAGGCCCACTGACTGACCTAAGAGGGGGCCGGCTCCAGTCACGCTTCAATGATTCCCCTATATAAGCAACCAAATTTTTTCCCCAAAAGGGGGGGGGCGGGTCCCTTGCCCCCCTAAATCCACCTCTGACTCTAGGCAGCCCTCACAAACGAGTAATTGGGGCGTATACTATGGGTTGGGTGGTTCAGTGTTGTATTAATATATAAGAAGATGTGGTATAACTGCCAATGAGAAAAGTCTCCTGTTCATATAAGTCGTAATTTGTAGAAGTAAAACATTATAGGTCAAAGTACGGTCTTCAACACCGTGCCTGCATGGGCTCTCACCGAACAGCAAGCTATAAAGGGCCCCAAAAGTGACTAGTGTAAAACCATTCAAACTTGAAAACCAATGGTCTATAATAGATATAGGAAAATTAGTACTGCAACCAGAGGTCATTTTTTAAAACTTTAATGGTCCGGAAGAACACACACCTAAATTATATATCGATGGAAAGAGGAAAACGTGTACAAAAGGAAAGTAGGGTCGTAAAAATCCAGAGTGGTCACAATTTTGTGAAATTGAGGTCAAAGATCAGACCTAAAATTATCTATTTTTCAACCACAAGGACAAAAAGGAGAAATATTCTGATATTTATTCAATAGAATGCTACAAAAACAATTCGATCATATTAAGCATATGCTATAAACGATGTTAAAACGACAAATTTGACTTAGTACTTATATGAAGAGCTGCCATTACAAAATGGCGTTGATTTGGAACCTTCTGATTTTTTTCCATTTAAGACATAGCAAAAGAAGAAGTGGCCTTGTCCTTTTCACATCCATAAATTTTCATATTGTGTATAGTGTTAAACACTGTTTTACTATAGTATATAACAGAATTATTTTCTAAATTATAAAACACCAGTTTATCAAATTATTTCAATATTTTTTCTATCTTTGAATCAAATAAAACAAAATTCAAGCGCTGAAACAGTGTTTTTAATTTTGCATCTTAAAGGTTGTGTATTTTGTAAAAATTAGTATCTAGTTATAGATAAATACATATTGTGTATTTGCAAAGTGTAAACAGAGCACTTATGACACAAAATATACTATAGTCACCCGAGGCGAATGCGAGGTTTAAAAAAAAATTGAGTGTAAAACAAAGTCAGTTTGGTGCATGAACATTTTTGTAGTGGGATAATCCTGGTTAAAAAATTTAACTCATTAATTTTTTAAAGGAAGGATGAAAAACGCAATGCCAATTTTCTAATGTTGTAATTCAAAATCAGTCATGATCCTTATATAACTCTTAAAAGCGACACACAATAGCCCAAGTATTCAATAAATAGGGACATGAATCAATCTCTTAGTCATCATATATGCGGATTCAGTACGCGTATACGCATTACAAGACACTTCCCTTTTTTTTTTTTATAAGAACAAGTTCGGCGCAGGACAGAATTTGTTCAAAGCAAACACAGTTTTTGAGTACAAATGGTATCTGGAGCGTAAATACCGTCATGATTCTGTCAAACTCGTCAGATATAGTCTTACCTTTGCATAGGAAACACAAAAGCAATGTTAGTACAAAGTTTCGATCAATGTTCGTGACCCATGTTCCCATATATGCATATGCATGATATATCTGCACTGCCAATCCCAAATGTAATTGGGCGAATGTTGCTACAGAAACGATTGATTTTGTAAAAGCCAAACATTTACGAATTTTTGTTATCTTTAGGGACAATATATATACGGTTCAGAAGCGCCTTTGTGTTATTTTTCATCAATTAACTAACAAATGAACTTTTGAGCATAGGGTCCGTGTTGAAAAACCGGACCGTGACCTATAATGGTTTACTTTTATAAATTGTGACTTGGATGGTGTGTTGTATCATTGGCACTCATATCATATCTTCCTATATCTATTAAGAAGCTATACGGGCATCATTCCATAGAAATACCAAAACGAGGACATAGCTTATAAGAGCACTGGTGGCAGGGTGAAGCAGTTGTTCTTCTTTTAATGTATACTTGATATTTTCAGACACACCTTGGTGTAATTCTGAAAGTCTTTACATAGACTTTGATTTTCCTGCAGCAGATATGGCATCCCCTATATTGAGTTCAGAGCTTAACTCTATATTACATATCCCTTTGCCCCACTGTGTCTGAATTGTAAGGTGTCACAATATCTAGTTAGTTCTGGAGTTTGGCAGTTTGGTAAGCATCAGAGACAATCTTGGGTAAAAGTGATCGGTATATGTATTGGGTCGTGCTACATGAGAAAGGCTTTTTCTTATGGAAGAACAAATCACATCACTAACAATCGTTATAAATGAACTGACAACAAGTTCAGATTCTATTTTTCCACTAACTGTTTTACTTAATTGCACAGGTGTTGACTTCAATAAGTACTTAGTTATACATGGATAAATGATAACTCACATTAATAAGTACAACTTAAAAGACTGTCAACACGTTTAGAGGACTCAGTTTTGTGTAGTTTTCTGGGTTTTTTTTAAGGTTTTTCTTTTACACAAAAACCCTGTTTTCATATCCAAACTACAAGGAAGAAACTGAAGAGTTTGATCACATATATGGATTTCTGTTGTTTCTTATTTAAAGTTCCCCAAGGGTGACTGGGGAAACGAAATATGGTCACTTCACTCACTTTGTCTTCTCCCGACCGGCAGTAAAACGAAGTGGGACGTCCGTTTGACTGTGCGGGATGTATCAAGTTCGCAGTCACGTCTAGTCAGAATGGGGACGTTAAATCCGATGCCTCGTGTAAAGGGAGTGCCACGTTCTTTGCACGTTAAAAACCCTTGCAACAACTCTTTGAGGGGTCCGTAGGTGGCCTGTTGCAATGGAAAATTCTGTCCCAATCCAATATACCATCATTTTCCAATGGCAGTCTAAATTTTCCAGACCATCATCCCGAATGATCTCTTTTAGGACAATACCTATTGTTTTTATCGTTAACTTGTTCCCCCCGTCCTGAAGATGCATGAAATATTTGCCACTGGACGTTAAGCAACCAACAATCAATCAATCAATCTAATTTAAAGACGCACCCATTTTGCCTTCTGGTGCAAGTCTCATAACATCACTGATGATTCGCCCAAGGAAAGCAGAATATCAAGATAAGTTGGTTTTAGCATCACCTTGTCATACACCAAATCCTTGCGAAACTTCAATAGTACTTTTCCCCCGACCACTTGCATGCATATTAATTGCTCTGAGGTTAAACATTGACATACAATGTATTTTCACACAAAATCAACTATAGTCATTATCCGGAAAAACCTCTTATCCGAAAGATTTGGTTAACTTTTAAAAAAAGTCAAATTTTATTAACAAAAATATAACTTATTTACAGAAAATAAACGAAAGAACTACTATATGTATTCAAATCACTCAAAAATAAATTTACTTCTCCTACAAAATCTACATAATCACATCAAAACTATCAAATTGATTGTGAAGGAAAAAATAAATGGTGGAGCTGATTGACGGATAGGAAATTTCCGTAATTAAAAAAGCTACAAATTATGTTTTTATTTTTGAGTTTTTGACAAAATTGTTTGGAATTTGCCCAACAAAATTTGCATGCAGTATCGCAATAATATGTTTTGTCCTCTCAAATGTCAAATACTGTTTTTGAATCATATGTTTTCTCGTTTTCAAAGAAAAACGCGTTAAATTTCTATATAAAAAACAGCCAACTTTAAGTTTGAAAGTTTTACTTGGAGATGGTATTATATTTATGTCTTCATCATTTCGATGATCATTGATAATATGTGCATAGAAAATATTTACGAAAAAAGCGGGAAATTTAACCAAAAAATATATTTTTGGATTTTAAGGTAACTACCCAAAACCGTAAATTGAGGGGTACCCCCATTAAAAGGATAAAATACAAAAATGTGACCATAGAAACTTTTTACGACCCGACGGAAATTAAAATATAGATATTATTCTATCATTCAAAACAATTTGCAGCCGTGTGTTATTCCGGACCATTAAAGGTGTCAGACCACCAATTAGTCCTACTTTGACACAAAATAGTGCTTTTGATGTCATTGTTTACTTAAACTAACCAACAAATTTGCAGAAATGAAACTTTTGGTGAAAGGGAAATATATTTAGACCATTTTGAGCCAAAATTCACTTGTCTATGAGTTTGCATTAAAAATTCAGGATTAATGCGCTACATAGTACACTAATTTAAGATTTCCAGAAAACTGGGAGTTATTTTGGTAGTACCTGTCTTTTCAAAATCAGAAATTTGTTACAAGACTTTAAACATTGGTTGACATGTAGGAAGGTGATACATGTACAATTCAGGATATGCCTGGTTTCCTTGAAGTTAAACTTAAGGTAAAATATTTAGAAAGCTGTGAAAATTGCAAAATTTGGTTGAACAGATAGGGATTTTTAATTGGTGGTCTGACACCTAAACGCCAGAATATTTCAACACTCATATACCCCCAATGATACTCTATAAAGTAAAAACGCAATTCAATATTAATGGTGTGGGATACGATTGAGCCCGTATTGTTCGGTTGGATTATAAATGATGAGAAAAAAAAGTCGAAGCAGGTTCCAAAAAAAAAATCTGGAGGAAAGGTTTAGTAATCCGTACAGACAAATGTCCAAGGTATGCTACACTGTGCACGCTTTCTTCTGCTTGCAGGCACAGACTATAGGTCTGGTTTTTAAAAAAAATGCACAATAAAAAGTTATTTTTATTTGAAGCGCTTTAATTTATGATTTTCTTTATCAATATGATTATTATTATAATAAAGTTCAGACAGAGGTACTTCACAATTTAGAAAACTAATACATCATGTACATTTTATATTGTATTTTTTTCCCGGTGCTTGACCATGTTTACTGTATTAGCATTAGTTTGTTCAGCATAGGTAATTCATAACAAGCATAACTGCAGGCTAAGTTTACAACACATAGTTAACTATTGATTACTTAATGTCCAGTGGCAAATATGTCATGCGTATTTAGAAAAAACCACATTAACATTGCATTTAATAAGTTTTGTAAAGTTTAAATCATCGTTTAATAGTAAGTAAATTCTATTGTCTTAATATTATCCAGTGATGCCTAAATGTCTTTTTACAAAATGTATGTCTATAAGGGTACTGCTCGACCGGCTTCCCACAGAAGTGGTTTCGCCAGTGCAATTTGACATGTTTATCAAATCATTGACGTCACATTGACGCGTTTTGGAGGAATCGGACACGTTTCTGTGTGCTACTGTGTGTATAACATCTCTGGTGCTACATATATGACTATGTACGATAAATTTTCAATTAAATTGAATTTCCACTTCAATCTATTAAACATTAATGTACTTTTGTATAAAGTAGTTAGTATATATTTAAATGTCTTTTGTCGTTGTTTCACGGATCTTATTATAAAGAGCACATAAATAGACCGATGGTTAAAGCTACACGTGTATGAAATACTTGCCACTGGCAAACACCAATACTTTGATGATGATGAATTAAATTATCATATTTCCTTTTTTTTTTATTTAGAAACAAATTTCAACTTTGATTGATTATAATATATACATGTAGTATCAGAAGTCCAGTCCATTACTGGACTTCTGGTAATATATAAAGTAATAAGTAAATTTTGATGTCAGACCATTCCCTTCCATAATTGTGCATTCTTTTTATTTTTACATAACACAGAAATGAGGAAAGTTTTAACATAAGAAAATTTATAGTAGCCTTTATAAATTCATTACATTTTCTTTCCTCAGAATGATTAACAGCAATGGAGACAGGAGCAGACATGGGAATGTTCGATGTGAAAATTGAAGACCTATCAACAAAATGATGTATCTAGACAATATGGCACTCATCAGAAGAAAAAAAAACCAACATTTAATCATGAACCATTGAATCCTGAGTTTCGTACAAGTACCAAAACATAAAAGGTGGATGCTTATAATGAGCTCATATTAGAACTAAAGTGTCCTCTTGAATTACCACTGTACATGTAAAAAGACACATCATATCCGGGACTGAATTGAGGAAAAGAGCCAGGCAACTGACATTTAACAAAGCATTCCAAAGAAAAGATGGCATAGGGGGAGAGCAATGAAACATGATACATGCAAAATTAATTGTTTCTTTGATTGTTTTATTTATGAGCTTTAAAGGGTCATAAAATAACCAAGGGGCATGAAAATGACAGAGATTTTTGCCACAAACTTCACATGTTGGTATGACATTGAATGTTTTATTATATATTAAAAAATGGTTATGATAAATAAAAGAAATTCCAGTTATGATTAAAAATAAGATAATCGAGACATTGTTTTGTGTTGATTATAATGCATTGCCTAACATAGTAACATCTGACTGCATTAATTACAACATATTTTAAGCAATAGCAAAATACCAAAAAATGAACAGTATTGAAGATTCTAATCTTGTTTGATATATATATATAAATTATGCGCTATTATACACATTGATACTGTAAAATATCAGCCTCGAACCACAGTGTGAATCTCCCTGATGTCGAGTGTGTATTATTTTTATAAACACTGAAAGACAGTCACAATCAAAATCAAGAAGTAAGCAAATATAAATCACAAAACGAAAGGGCATTTACAACAACACATTGAAAAAACATATATAAAAACAACACGAACTCCATTAAAAACCGGGAGTGAATTCAGGTGCTCCTAGAGCGTATTATTTTTATAAACACTGAAAGACAGTCACAATCAAAATCAAGAAGTAAGCAAAGAATCACAAAACAAAAGGGCATTTACAACAAAACTTTGAAAAGTACATAAAAAACAACACGAACTCCATTAAAAACCGGGAGTGAATTCAGGTGCTCCTAATGGGTAAAATCCGATAAACTGCTTATCTTGCTTCATTTCTGTTTTCTCCTTCGCTTCAATAGTTTTTCGATAGACGAGAGTAAGCTTGATCATTTTCCTTGGTCATGTTCACGTAGCTAAAAAAATCTGCGCAGCAGGATGATATAGTCAAAGAGAAAAACGTAACCAGCTAAAAAAGGATAATAATAATATTGTCACAGAATTATCAAACCTATATTTGGATACCAATTGTACTGAGATGCACATTGTAAAAACTTCTCTAATGATAAATACTTAATCAGAGATATCTACAAAAGATACAAAATATGCCACAATTATTATATAGCATACTATACTTACCTAGTTTAAAAGTTTTCAGTTCCAAATCTACTGAAACAGTACTGAAAATAACAATACCGAAATAGTACTGACAAAATCAGTACTGATACAGTACTGACAAAATCAGTACTGAAATAGTACTGAAAAAATCAGTACTGAAACAGTACTGTCAAAATCAGTACTAAAACAGTACTGTCAAAATCAGTACTGAAACAGTACTGTCAAAATCAGTACTAAAACAGTACTGTCAAAATCAGTACAGAAACAGTACTGACAAAATCAGTACTGATTTCATTGAAAGTATAACATTATAATAGATATAGGAAGATGTGGTGTGAGTGCCAATGAGACAACTCTCCATACAAATAACAATTTAAAAAGTAAACCATTATAGGTTAAAGTACGGCCTTCAACACGGAGCCTTAGCTCACACCGAACAACAAGCTATAAAGGGCCCCAAAATTACTAGTGTAAAACCATTCAAACGGGAAAACCAACGGTCTAATCTATATAAACAAAACGAGAAACGAGAAACACGTATATATTACATAAACAAACGACAACTACTGTACATCAGATTCCTGACTTAGGACAGGTGCAAACATTTGCAGCGGGATTAAACGTTTTAATGGATCCAAACCTTCTCCCTTTTAAGTTTTCAGTCTTTCCTAACAGTACTGATATGCACGAGGGTAGAAATGTACCAAAAAAGTGTGGGTAAATTATTGGTAGTGTATTTAAATCAAATTGTTTCTTTTTTTTCTTCTTCTTCTTTTGGTATACAATAGTCTATCGAATTCGTTGATTACATACTGTTGGCATACATGGACTAGTTTATTTACAAAACTTTTACCACAATTTACACAAAATGTATGTTTCTTTCTTATGTTCAATGTATACATGTATACATATTTTAAATTGCGCTACTGACTATAGTTCCGTAACTTTCTACCAGGCGTATGTATACACGAATCGTCGACAAGTGCGCACATTTTTTTAGATCAATAATTCTGGTATGTTCCAATCTGTCCTAAACTATTGACAACGAGTATATATTACATTTTCCCAAATAACCCTTGGAAAAATATGTAAATAGATTTGTATTTCTTCAATTATTTTTTTTTGTATTATTTTTTTTTTATAAATAATATTCTTTACACCAGAAATGTTGTTTATAAACAAGCGTATGAGTTCAGTAATGACTAGTATATTATATCACTTTCGGACACGCAAGACAAAAATGTATATTATACATGCACCTGATAGTTCAAAATGGAAAGTTATAAGTAACGGTCGTGTACACTGATCAATACCTACAGAAGTGAAACGATGCATGAACTTGCAAGCCCGCCGGACAGGAAATCGATTGAATACCTGGACGTGTCACCTTACACCCCTTCCAATACCTTTGGGAGTAATACCTTTAGCCATGCTGGTGATCAGATAAGGGAAGATCCGAATTTATTTAAATAAAGTTTATTACTTGAAAGAATTATGAACGAATTATATTTTCGAAAACAATTTCCACGGAACACTTATTTATCATTTTATGATTTGAACTTTGACTTTTTAACTAATTACAATATTATCAGTTTAAAAATAACAGACTATAATGGTTATTTAAAAATATAAGACCATTTTCCGTATCAAGTTAGTCAGTCAGATAAAACAACCGTACGATTGACAAGATATCGACACGTAATTACGACTACATCGTTTACTGTAGTTTTGTTCCTTTGTGGTTTATTGACATATCGGGATTTTTCATCGGAGAAGGTGACAAGATGGCGGAGAGTAGAGAACTGATACTCAAAATTTAAAATCGATGGTGATCTCTTATTTAGCGGAATAAAACTTTAATATCTATAAATTTGAGCATTTTTATACAGAATGGACATAATATCAATTTTTGATTTTTTTGCGAAGTTTCCCTTTAATAAATAAATGATTTGGAAAATACGTTGAAGGAATATAAAGTCATGAGAATTCTGAATGAAATTAGGTTCTATCCGGCCGGGCTCTCTGGTTCTAAACCTTGGTTCCATCTGTTTTATTTGGTTCTGAACCTTGGGTCTATCCGGGTTCTTTGGTTCGAACCATAGTAACTGGTTCAACATCCGGGTTGTTTGGTTATAGCAACCCAACGCCTTGGTTCCATCTGGGTTCTATTCTAATGTTCCCGTTGAACTTGGAGAAGATAACCGCAAGTATCCGAATATAAAGATAAAGTCGGTCAAAGACGCTAAAATTGTTTTAAAACATTAAACATTTCTGAATCGACGGATAATGGAGCTGTAAGGTATTTATCTTCTCATTTTGAAATTGTCACTAAACCATGAAAATGAGATCAAGGACTTAGACATGTGACTTACGGAAACTTCGTAACATGAGGCATCTATTTACAAAGTATGAAGCATCCAGGTCTTCCACCTTCTAAAATATAAAGCTTTTAAGAAGTAAGCTAACGCCGCCGCCGCCGGATCACTTTCCCTATGTCGAACTTGGAACAGGCGCAAGAATGCGGCGGGTTTTAACATGTGTTATCTGCTTTTGGGTCGGGTTTTTGTCTCTTTAGCATATTACCCATTTCAATTCTCAATTTTATTTGTGATATACCAACCCTCTTCCTATACGTCTAGCCAATGTAGAAGAAACAAACACACTGCAATACCCACAGTAGAACTCAGTTTAAAAGAAGTTCAAGTCCAATGTCAGAATAGTTAACAAAAAAACTAAGCAAAATGACAATGATTATAAAAAGGTAGATGTGGTATGATTGCCAATGAAACAACCCTCTACAAGAGACCAAATGACACAGAAATTAACCATTAAAGATTACCGTACGGTCTTCAACAATGAACAAAGCCCATACCGTATAGTACGCTATAAAAAGTCACGAAATGACAATGTAAAACAATTCAAACGAGAAAACTAACGGCATAATTTATTGTTGACTTTCATAAATCTGAACATAAATGAAATCAATTATATAAAATCCATAAAGCAACGGAAATCAACTTTGTATATTTATATGAACGATAATACTTGTAATGTTTAAATAAAACAATGAATGTGAGATGAGAAATTGCACTGATCAGTTTAATAATAAATCATTAAAATTCTGTAAATCATGGTCTCAAACGCTCCGAATAAATGGTAGAAAATCTACAAATACAAAAATTTCAATCAGAAAAGAAATAGTTCTATTGAATAACATATCATGAATACAAATAAATATACGTGTCGATCTGATCAGTGAATTCTTCAGAAGAGAGAAAGGCTCGATATATAGATATAAGAAGATATGGTATGAATGTCAATGAGACAACTCTCCATCCAAGTCACAATTTGTAAAAGTAAACTATTATAGGTCAAAATACGGTCTTCAACACGGAGCGCTGGCTCATACCGAACATCAAGCTATAAAGGCCTCCCAAAAAAAAATGACTAGTGTAATACCATTAAAAACTATTCATACATGTATGTAAGGAAAACGAATTACTCTAGTCGTATGCAAATATTTATACGCCAAATTACGAAATGAGAAATGAATCTGGATGTTGCCCTTAATCATTGTTAATGTTAACTCGATATCCAGACTTGGATATTTACACCTCGTCTGGACAACATTTCTATAGATTGGGGACTATTTTATTAAATTCGATTTCAACAGTCTTACATATTAATTTCTTTGAAATATGGTTCTGGTTTTAGAGTCAAACATTTCTAAATTCAAATATAAAAAAAGAAGATGTGGTATGATTGCCAATGAGACAACTCTCCACAAGAGACCAAATGACAAAGAAATTAACAACTATAGGTTACCGTACGGCCTTCAACAATGAGCAAAGCCCATACCGATAGTCAGCTATAAAAGGCCCCGAAATGACAAATGTAAAACAATTCAAACGACAAAACTAACGGCCTAAAATATGTACAAAAAAATGTCTACGTTTCCGTTCCAAAAACAAAATATATAAACAAATCTACATTAGCTAGTTAGTTGATAAGTAATTAATTTAAAAAGAGATGGGATACATCTTAATAACGATATTAAATAAAATGGGTAATCCTGGAGGGATGTTTTTGGAGAAACTGTCGTCATTATCTGAATCTTTTGAGTCTCACTCTGGAAATAAATGTTGTTTTATCGCAAGGTTTACAAAATACTGTGGAATCGGTTATCCAAACGATGTGGGAAATGACCAGAAGGATCTAAAAAATACAAATTTACCAAAAATGCTATGCTAACAACTTATGAAAGTACTTTTAGTAACAGACTTGATTAACGACTATGACTTAGGTGAGATTGAAACATAGAAGTATTAATTATCCTTTTGGCCTCTCTTTTAAGAAGAAGACAACAACAAATGTCACAGCATGTAGTGGGCTTTTGACAAAAGACACGTATAACGAACTGGAAGGAATTTTCATTTTCAAAAACATCAAAAACATCTTCAAAACAGTAAAACGAGGATTTCACATATATTGATCATGAACAATTGACAATCGATAACTATTTCATTTAATATACAAAATATCGTATTGGATGGCTTGTGCGTAAGGATGATTGTATTGAATTTTGTTTTTGGCATATGCGCAAGAAGTTTCTTATTTAAAATCACGCTTCGCTATCAAATTTCACAGCCGGACACACGCACAAGCCTTGGATGATATTCTGTATTTAAATAGCTGAGAAATGTACGAGGTTAAAAGAAAGAATAATGTATAAAAAAAACCTATGCCCGTGTTTGTAGTGACGTTTTAAACTTAATAAATCATAATTTTTACTTTGACGTTGCTTATAAAGCTCATAAATTTAGAAACGATCCATTTAAAGACATTGCTTCTTCCAATTGAAAAAAAATTCGTAAAGTTTATGTATTTGCCAATGTAGTGTTTTGTCAGTACTATCATTCATTTTGATTTTAATAGATAAAAGCATTATTTGATATGCATTTATATACAGTTATGACAACATATGGTCCCACTTTCTGTCAATACAATGTAGAAATATTTTGGCACGTGCTCCTGTTTTTTTTTTCAAACTATGTATGCCATTATTCTGTTGGATGGTAAATGAATGACATTTAAGTCTGGGATAACCAAATGTGTTTATCAGCTGTGATAGGCTGCATATATGAATCACTTTTCAGCAAAAGACAATTATTTTAGTTTTTGTCTTTTATTAGTTGTTATTTTGTTTGATTCGTTCCAATCTGTCCATGTTCAACACATTTTTACTGTGTTTGTGTTATGTTGTGTTGTTACACAACTATGTCAATTTGAGGAAGTGGTGGGCACTGAGAAGTTCGTTTTATCCCGTCACACTTTGTATGCGCCCTTCCATTACAGACTGATCACTATTTGAAGTATTCGTGTTTCGTTTATTACGTTTGCATTAACAAGGTAGTTGGTTATTTCGTTTCAACTAATTAACATTTTGCCAAGAATGAACCTTCCACATCTGACTTAAATTTTACGGTATGGGTTTTGTTCATTGTTGAAGTCCATACAGTTGCATGCTGTTGCTAACCTTCACATCACACATACATACACATGTGTGGATAGTTGTCTTATTTGAAATCAAATCATATTTAAATAATAAAAAATATATTTATGTAAAACTAAAATTAATATATTTATTAATGAAATGCATATTTATACACCGAGGAGTTGAAGGCATATAAACAATACAATACAAATATATGCACAATGCAAACATTATAAAATACATGTATAAAAAATCATGTATATATATATATATAGCGGTACCGTAGTAAAACAAGTAATAATGCATGTATTTTGTCCACTCTCCTCAATCCAAATGACTTTTAAAAAAACGGAACAGAAAGCTGCTTACTATAAAATGAAGATAGAAGTTATTCTAATCTATTTTTTGTCAGATAATCCTGGAAAAATACTATTTATGTCATTAAGATTTTTTAAATTTACATTCAAGAAAAAGTGGGTTTCATCTTCAACTTCATTAATATTACAATTTTTACAATTTCTATTTTATGATGATTCTGTCATTCAATCTCATAGTTCCTGCCTTTGACACTGTAATAACATCCATAGTGATTGCTGATCTCTATATTTTGTTGACTCGTATCCACGATCCGTTTCTATTTTCCTCAATTAAATCTAGACATTGCCGTACAACATTTTATTGTTTTATAGCTTTATACCTGTCTATGTTAATCAAACTTGCCATGTCACATCACTTGGAAAAGGACTGTCCATACATTTTTAGTTTCTAACAAATGATAGTTTGTTCAAAAGAAAGTTTGTATGAACTGTCCTTAAATCTTTCTGTGTACTGTACATCAAACCGCTCATTCTGTGCTACTGTAAAATGTTTTTTCCAGTCTCCTATTTCCCCTGAAACACAATTATTGAAAAATCATATCCATACTAACTATGGCAAGGAGCACTTTGCCTTTAGTTTATTTTTTGAATTGTATGTCATCGATATTGAACTTTGGCAGTAACGTTGGGATTTAAATGTAAAAAATCGAAAAAAAAGTCGTATGGTTAGTTCTTATTGAGCTGTTCTTTTTTAGGTGCATGTATATTTTAAACATCAATGTCCATATACTTTGGCAAGTTTATCAAAACAAAATTGTTTAAATAACCTTCGTGGTTGTCGCAGCTTTGACTTACGTATAGGTAGACAGTTTTGACATAAGTATGGGTAGTTTTGAAGGTTAATGTCGGTTAAACAAGTAATGTGGATTTTCATTTAAGCAAAACGTCGGCATTCAAATAAGTACTGACTTGGCACCCCTGATGGCAAATGAAGGCTGAATTTGATCTTGGCCGAACTCATGCATTAACTTTTTAAATAAAGACAAAATGAAAAGGCATCTTGTAAGTTTTTAAGCTTCACGTTCAGATATATACTAGGTGATGTAAGTCCTATTACTCAACAACCCTCTTTTCATCGAATGCATGTACAAATGTATACATGTATCATACAACACAGTGCGCACGACATTAAGGTACTATTCAAAATAAAATTCCTTCTATAATTTAGTATTTAGATCTCGATCTTGAAACTGACAAAAATCATGAATTTAAACTGGAATCTATGATAAACGTGGCTATTTTAGTCTTCAAATTGCAAATTCCCTAATAATGATCTAAATAGTAACAACCCATCTTCCCCATTGAGTTGTGTTTACAATTACATGTACTTAGTAATTACAATAGGGAGTTTGGTTAATGCATAGCTTAAGATGATGTCAGTCCCTTTAATTCCTTTTCGTATCCTCTAAAGATCACTAGCAACCTAATCTGGTATTGTACAGCAGGATAAAAAAAGCAAAACCGTAAGGAATTTTGAAACTAAATTAAAAGGTTATTTTACTAAATTTGATTGTTAAAACAATGCACATTTTGTAATCTCTGTGTACTATCTTACATTATCTTACCCTTTCTATAAATGAAGCCTTTTCCAGAAACTACTTTCGTGATATCTAGTTTATTTTGCTGCATATTATTAAAGGACGTTGTTCCGGCAATATTTTCTATAGTCTTTTCGGTGCATGGTATACCTAGAAAATTAGCCAATCGCTGTATCTCTCTTTTACTATCCTAAATAGAATCAAATATAACTTCATTAGAGCTAACACATTGATACCACGTGACCTTATCTGTAAAGTCCAATGTTTTGCCTGTCATATAATTAAGGGGGTACCGAACACTTTGACTAAAACAGATTTGGCTCGTTTAATTTTCATAAAGTTTTGACAAAATATTTACTTTGACCAGTTTACAAAAATATGAAAATTTCTAGAGATTTGAACCGCACAATTTACAGGAATAATTTGGTTGGCTGTATAGCAGTTTGACAAACACTAATTTTGATCGTTCAAAAGCTTGATTTCTGCTTACTAATACTACAGGATTAAAACGCTCAACTGTTTTTTTTAAGACTTAACTCATTTAGGTGTTCTGTTACCCCTTAAGATAAAACGTCATTTGGTTTCTGGTGTATATATAAAAAAGAAGATGTGGTATGATTGCCAATGAGACAACTATCCACAAAAGACCAAAATGACACAGACATTAACAACTATAGGTCACCGTACGGCCTTCAACAATAAGCAAAGCACATACCGCATAGTGAGCTATAAAAGGCCCCGATAAGACAATGTAAAACAATTCAAACGAGAAAACTAACGGCCTTATTTATGTAAAAAAAAAATGAACGAAAAACAAATATGTAACACATAAACAAACGACAACCACTGAATTACAGGCTCCTGACTTGGGACAGGCACATACATAAATAATGTGGCGGGGTTAAACATGTTAGCGGGATCCCAACCATTCCCCTAACCTGGGACAGTGGCATAACAGTACAACATAAGAACGAACTACATGTATAAAAATCAGTTGAAAAAGGCTTAACTCATCAGATGGACAAAAATACAAATGGACGTGGCCCGGTACTTATACATCCCGACACAAAAAGACACAATGAACAGATCTGAGAGTACTCGCAGTTATCTGACAGCTAGTTCAAAGCCACTAACAACTAATAAAAAAAATCATGCAACTAAGACTAAATTATCGATCCATACACATCCAACATCCAATGGATTTAGTGTAAAAACGTCATAAACAGCCAGAGAAAAGCATGACCTTGTGCAATGCCAAGTTACAGGTATCGACAGATTGTAGATCCATGAATATGTATATACATATAACATACTAATACGAATATTTAGTTAGCTTTTAATTTACTGATAACAAAATCAATATTTATACCAATAAAATAATATTCAATGATCTTATTACAGTCTTGAATAGGTAACCTTTTAGAAAAAGTTTATTTAAAGGAGCGACAAGTTTACATGGATCATTTCTAAATTTCCGGGCACGGTTAACAACATTTCCGTAAAAATGAGGATGTGCTATCCCGTTTGAAATAAGTTTTCTACAGGTACAACCAAACTTCAAAACCAATCTTTATATCTATGCAAAAATTTAGTAAAGGTTTTAAGTAATTTATGGTAACGATATCCCTGGTTTAATAATTTACCAGTAATACATAGGTTGCGTTCGTTAAAATCAAAAACGTCACAACAGACACGGGCATAGCGAACAAGTTGTGAAATAAAAACACCGTAAGATGGTGCCAAAGGAACATCACCATCTAAAAATGGAAAATTAACAATAGGGAACGAAAAATCGTCTCTTTTGTCGTAAATTACTTATTACATTGGAGGGTTGAGATCTCACAAAACATGTTAAACCCCGCCGCAGTTTTTGGCCTGTCCGAAGTCAGGAGTCTGGCCTTTGTTAGTCAGTTTTTATTTATTTTTTTATTTTAGTTCGTTTATATGTTTTGAATTTTAGTGTGACGTCCATTTTCACTGAAGTAGTACACGTTTTTGTTCAGGATCCTTCTGAAGCCGCCTCCGGATGCGAGATTTTTTTGCTGTGTTGAAGACCCATTGGTGACCTCGGAATGTTTTATGCTTTTTGGTCGGGTTGTTGTCTCTTTGACACATTCCCCATTTCAATTCTCTATTTTATTATTACATTGACAATCAAATCACAACCATTCTGCTTTAATCTGAAATTACCTTTTTGTTTCGGAAGACTTGTACGCTTGGTGTGTAAATTATGTTTAACCACCTGCTTGAGCTGTTAATAAGAGCAGCAGTACCTAAATGTAAAACGTTTTTGACTGTAAAAGAGAGGAGAGGGATAACAAAAGGACATCCAAACTCACAAGTTGAAAATAAACTGACAACGCCATGGTTAAAAAGAAAAAGACAACTAAACAACAGTACACAAAACACAACATAGAAAAATAAAGACTGAGCAACACGAACCCAACCAAAAATAGGGGGTGATCTCAGGTGCTCCGGAAGGGTAAGCAGATCCTGTTTCACATGTGGTACCCGTCTTGTTGCTCATGTGCGTATTGGAATAAAAATGCACATAATGGAAATGATTGCATTATGTCAAAAAAGACCTTTTTCATTTCTTCGAAGTAGCAAGTAAATATCATTCCAGGAAAATCTTTCTCTGCTTGTTCCATTTCTTTCTCATAATTGTACCATGATCCATAGGCACCTACAATTGAATAACATAGTTTTAACAATCTAATTCTACCGATAAGAATCGAAAATACTCTTCCATAGAAATGAGAAAAATAGCAAAAAAATAGTGAACAAAATTTAACATGACATACAATATAGAAACGTGTTCATGATTGATAATAATATTCTGAACTAAATATGTAGTCTGGCTTCTTTTCCATGTTGCAGTCTCTTTGACGTATATCACCGTTTTATAATTAGTCTGAACATGTATGAAATATTTCTCACTGGACGACAAGCAACCAACAATCAATCAATTAATCTCATTTTATTCATAAAAACAAGATTAGAACAAATACATAGATTTTCTTTTTATCAGTTAAACTATGTGGATCATTTGAATAAATGCCAAGATAAATTAGTTTTTTTTCGTGATTTTGAATGCTGGTAACTCACATTTGTCAATCAATTAATCTCATTTTATAATGTTTATTCATATCACAAGATTCTACATTTTTTGATCAGTTTGAATGTAGGAATGATTTAAATAAATGCCCGGATACATTTATTTCTTTTCATGATTTTGTATGCTGGTAACTTACATTTGTCTGACATCCACATTTCGAAAAAATCATCCCAGGATCCAGTAAAGTCCAGTACAGGGTCACTCTGTGCGTGATAATAAAACGAGACACAGACATCTTTCGGGTTTCTAATAATATGAATAATCTTGCATCTATTTTCGATATGCTTCTTTGGTAGATATTTAAATGAACAATGAGTATTAAGTAACCTTGGTGATGGCAGTGCATCTAAGACTGAGAGATCAGGAATAACTTCTAACATCGTCGAAATTTTGCTACTGGTATCCAGTTCTGTTTTATTTCTTATTAACATATTGGTAACTTCATTAACCCAATGCGTTCCTTTGGAGTATAAAAACACTGGAAAATTAACAACTATGAATACAGGTATTATTAAATTAATTCGTATAATAGGAATCGATCGTTTTTGTTATTAAGACAATTGTGAACGTGCCTTTCCCAAGTCCGGAAGCTCATCATGTGTCGTGTTTAGTTATATCTTAGAGAGTTTGTCGTGAGACATTCGCCGTTTCAGAATATAATGCATTCTGGGTAATTTCATTGTTCGTACCCCAAAATGAAAACAACGTCACCTCATTGGTTGAATTTCAATTGTTTGGGACGTTGTTAGCCAATCACAGCATTTTGGTGTACGCTTTTGAAAATATTACCCAGAATGCTTAAGATTCTGAAACGGCGAATTGGTGCTGACGTTTGATTTTTGGTAGCCTATTTTGATCTTATTCACATCTTGTCTAGAACCGGGTGTATTAGAGCCTGACAAATAGTTTACATAATTTAATTTTTGATTGTTACCATGGTTACAGACGGATATTTGTTCTCTAAATTTCTTTTGTATTTTGTTTAGTTGTTAGGTGACTGACTACTGACAAATACTATGCAACTTCTTTTCAATAAAAAATAAACAATTATAATGAATATTAATGAATGATAACTGTAATATTTAAGTGGCCAGAAAATGGTGATATTTGATAGATAATTAGAAACCAGATACGTACTGCTATATATATAAATACGTGCGTAAAAAGATAAATACTTTTTTTAAATCAATTTTGCACGGTGAAATGCGCATCTGGCACTGGTGCAGCAAAATTGGTGCTGTTTATAGTATTACTATCACTGCTGTTAGTCTCCTAGAGTATTACCAGTAGCCAAAACTTCGGTACTGGTATGAAAATACGGATAGTAATATTGTTTTGATTGAAATTTACTGTTATAAAATTTTAGAAATCATTCAAAATTAAGGAATATATCTCCCTCATCATGCTCATGTAAAGCCTTGATTCATTGTCCGGTTTTGGCTATTCTGTAGGTCGTTTCGGTGGATCAGCTTTTCAACGTTTGTATTAGGTTTTGGATTTTTAAATATTTTGGCTTCGAGCATCACTGAAGAGACATGAATTATCGAAATGCGCATCTAGTGCAGTAAATTAGGACCGTTTATATTATTGTGTAATTCTCGAACGCATACTCACATTTATAACGTTTTCATATTGTGCGCACACAATTGTCGTTCTAGTGTTTTATGAAATAAAAATGTGTGTAATTTGTTTTAATGCGAGACATTAATATCCGCATGTTATCGATTTGATGATTAACAATCAGTTATGACAGTATTCTAGCAGAAGAAATGAAACTCTGCATTCTAAAAATTGCTTGAATTTATAAAGTTTACCGTAAACGATTCTATTGCACATAATCTTTTGGGAGATATATATATAATATAGTGGGCTAAAACTAACTAATGCAGTAAAATAGGTCATTAAGATACAGAAAAGAGAAATTATGGGCAAAAACAAAGAATGAAGAAAAAATGGCTCAAAATTACAGAAAACGGAAATAAAGACAAAGGGAATTTAACTTATGACATGTACATGTATAATAGGCAAATAATAGTATGTGATTTTCAGATGGTCGGAAAAGCTCTTATTTAACATATTAAAAGCTATTTTCCTAAGTGTAAATTGATTCATTTGATTTCGTGGGTACCAATTTTCGTGGATTGCGAAAAACTTGAATTTATGTGGATATTTGATTTCGAGTTTTAACATAAATGTACTCCACATACATTTCTTTGCATTTGCAATTCGTTGAACATTTAAATTCGTTTTTCTCTTGTACCCATGACATCCACGAAAATGTTAACCCAACGAATAATAATGAATCAAAAGTATAATGGTGTTTTAATACTATTACCTGATTTTGGATATGTGCATATCATAATATCTGATTCTCTAGACTGAATTTCCTTTATGTCTTGTAAAGCTTTCTCTACTCCCTTTGTTCTTATTGAAATTACAGCCGGATATCGAACCCCTTTAAACTCTGGTAATTGCATTGGTTTCATGGTATTTCTCAGTTCCGTGAGTTTCTCCAAATTCAGATCCATCATTTACAAAACTTAAAATTAATAAAAGCAGACTTTTGGTTGCATTTGGTCTCTTGTGGAGAGTTGCCTCATTGGCAATCCAACCACATCTTCTTATTTTCTTTTTTAAATGCATTTCATACTAAATAAAAAATGCATAATTGTTACAATGGTTGCCATTGAAAATTATATTCAATAGGACTTAATAATCTAGTACAAATATAAAATGATCTTGGAGTGGCCATGATTTTTATAAAACCGTTCAGATGTTCGACACCTCTATGAGTTTTGTTTCAGAAGACAACAATCGAAAACATTTTATTTCTAAGTAGGACAGCTTTTTTACTAACAATTTGTCAAGCAACTTATCATTAAACAAATAAAGGCAACAGTAGTATACCGGTGTTCAAAAGTCATAAATCGATTGATAGATAACAAATCCGTGTTACAAACTAAAACCGAGGGAAACACACATCAACTATAAGAGGAAAACAAAGGAACAACAGCCACATTGAAGTACAAAAAAACAAAAACAAACGCCAACATACACAGAAACGAACTATTTGATAACAAATGCCATATTCCTGACTTGGTACAGGACAAACTATTTGTAAATGAAAACCATACTATAAAACACCTGTCTGAAATAAATTACAACAATGTAGAATCTATAAAATATCTCCGAAAATAAAAATATAGAAAACGTAACAAAACGGTATTGCGCCAGATGCGTAAGATGCGTTTTCACATATAAACTGTTATTATCGTAGCCACAATATTCCTTCCTCTTTTCCTTGAATCTGACATCAGCAAACGGCACTTTCCACCGGATCTGTACTTACCATGACCAATACGAGGGGAGCTACATTTCTGGACCTTTTATAACTGACTATACGGTATGTTTTTTTCTCATTGTAGACCTAAATTTCTTACAACCACGTAATTTGAACACTGGTGGATAGTTTTCTCACTGCCAATCATACCACAACTCCGTCTTTTCATATCATATCTGGAAGTCAGTAGAAAAAATTAAAGAGGGTTGGTTTTCGCATGGACCAGCTATATTTACAAAGTGACCTACATTTGTATACAGTGTGCTGTAAAAGGTGAAAGTTCCGAAATTTTTGAGATATTCTATATTGCGAGAATTGTGACGATATACTGTAGGTCAGAGATATAAACTTGTATTTTGAAGTATGATAGCGTTGTTCGTATGCAGTATTTCCTAAATAAAGTCGAAATGGTTAAGTTATCTACCATTTTTTTTTTTTAAAGTTGTAATCTCTGTCCTGCATTTTTATTTTTTCACTCTATCCTGTCGGCTTTTCTTTATTAGTTTATCCTTATTTTTTTTACATAATTGTCATCCTGCTCCATTTTTTTTTTGGCAAAGTTGCTCATCCTGACATTTTTTTTACTCAAAACTCCTGTCCTGCCTTTTTTTTTCAAAGAAGTAGGCCCGGTAAGACCCCTTTTTGGCCCCAAACTATCGATTTTTTACAAATTGTTAAAATGTAAACTTTAAGGGGGTACCCAACACTATACCCCAAAAAAATCCTGTCGTTTAATTTTTCTTAATTTTTTTTCATTGATAAACTAGGCCAACCTTAACATCTTGTAAAAATTTAAAAAGATTTGAACCATAGGTTTAAAAAATTTGGCAACTCAAATATAGCCTCTTTTACATACTAGAATCAGCCAAAATTGGAAGTTTCTGAAATATGGGTATGGGGTTAAATATGTTAAAATTTTTAAAACTTAATCCTAAATTGACAATAGCATAGCTAATAATGATAGCTGAGGTAAATATTAGTTCACTGATACCCTTTTCTTGTAGTTTTTTATTCCGAATTTAAAATTTTGCCCGAAATTTAATAGGGGTGTCAGAATCAGCCCCGAAAAGTGAATGCTGTGCTTCTAGTATTAGAAGAAGAATTTTTTTTTGGAAAAAAAATGTGTCGTTTAATTTTTTCAAAAAAACTAAGCATTTGGAGTGCTATACTAGTCGGTTGTTCTTGCAAATTTTTTTTAAAAATTTAACCGTTAGATTTTTTAGGAATTTAAGTTTAAAGTATCCCCCACCCTCAAATTGGTTCATTAAATAAGGGCAAAATCTATTCAAAAAGTACATAATGGCCATATTTTTTTTTGTCTTTTGAACTAGGCCTTAGATATTTGGCATGTGGATGTATCATCACGGGGTTAAGTGTCTTGCATCATGATGACCTTATTGTGACCTTCAAATGTGACCTCAAGGTCAACTTTATATTGTTTTTTTCATGAAAAACACAACTATGTAGGCCATAACTTCTTCGCCCCTGACCTAGGTCTTACATCTTTGGCATGTGGATGTATCATCATGAGGTAGTGTGCCTTCTTAAAATTGTGACCTTCATGTGACCTTGAAGGTTGACCCCGATGATGATAATTGTGTTTTTTGTAAGAAACACTTGTACGGGCCATGACTTTTATGTAGTTATGAATTCATATTTATTTAAAAAAAATCATATTACACAAGCTTTAATCGACCATACAACAATATAGACACATTTTATGACAAGTCAATCCATTCCACGAACACGGAATACATAATGGACATGTAGTCTCATAAAATTGTTTGAAAAAGGAATAGTTTCTATTGAAGCGCGCACTGTACGTACTTAACTACTCAACAGACAGCAAGGTGAAAATTTCCTAGTAATCAGACAGTAGGAGGAGTTATATATATGCCAAATATATACCAATAATGGGACGGACAGAAGGACAGACGGACAGGGGTAAAACAATACCACCCTCCTTTACATTCAGTTGCAGGGGCAAAAAAAGGATGTAACTGATTTTTGATTTGACATGTCAAAAAACCTATGATACATTGGGAAAAGCTTTAAAGTTGGCAGATGCTTTACATGAGCAAGATTTTCAATTTATTGGTCTACAGATTCAAAAATACAAAAATATACAATTCAAAACTTAAGAACAAAACTATTCGTGCAAACAATGACGGCTCATGCGAGATGAAATAGAGCTGACTGTGCAAAATCCTTATATTGTGAAATAAAGTTCGTTAAACATAGAACTTTTTTAGTATTTCTGCAGAGGTTATGAAAATAAGATACAACTGGTTTTTAGTTAAAAGCACGGCAGTTACAAGTTTCACATTATTTTTTGGGCCTCTTGTTATTATAAAGAACGATTACTCTATTCAGTAATAATCTTGAATTGAGACTTGAGAAGTAAAAAAAAATCACTTGTCACTTGCAGTATAACACCACACTTTCTTTTTTATATTTATTTCAAAATTGCATTTGATAAAAAAAAAATCGGAAAGATACACAAACATGACAAAAACACAATAAAAGAAAAATAACAAATTTTGCTATCCCTTCGAAATTCATTGATAATGCAAAAATAACATGTTCTATTTATATCATACATGTGTAGTTTCAGTTTCAACCACAATTCTAAATATAGACTTTTCTTTCCCTAAAATTGCGGACGGAATAGAAGACACCCGTTTATTTTTTACACCTGTCAGGATAAAGGTTGAACAAAGATACTAGAAAGATGTAATATATTTTTTATTCAGATGAATATGAAAGTGCATGCATGTGTGTATTGTCTTGTGGACTGAATAGGATGTTTTTTTCTTCTTCTTGTCTTTGTTCCATGACATGTTAATGATGCACTGGTGGTTGATTATCCCCCTCGGTATCTTCTTACTTTTTATAAATCATGTAATAAAATATTCAATTGCACTTCAAAAATATATGCCAGAAATTATTATAAATTACTCATAACCTATTTAACATTACTACGTATATTAATTACTAAGCCAATATTACATTAAAAACTACATGTATGGTTTTAAAAAAAAGTATTTTGGAGTCCATTTAGTTTTGATTTTAATCAATTTTGTACGAAGATTTAGGAACAGAAGCATTGTATAATTGTCCATGGTTTTTTTTATTTATTTAGTTAACATTTTATTGTCAGAGGCTTGGATGAAATTTGAGAAAAGGCAAGACACGCATTTGAGCAAACAAAAACAGCAACAGTAATTTGGCATTACAAGCAGATTACAATCTATGTAAACAATTTCAGGATAAACTAATGAAAATTGCAGGTCCCTAAAGAATGAAAAATTAAAATTCAAGAAATGATGTCAGATGGGGGAGCCGGGTAGGTAGAAGGGGTCCTGATCCCGAAATCCCGGGCTAAAAACATGAAATCCCAAGTTTAAATAAATTTAAATCCCGCTATTCCGAAGTTCGAAAAAAGAATTCCCTTATCCCGAAATCCTGAGCTTAAAAAAAATATCCTGGTGCAATTCCCCCTTTTTCCAATGATTAAAAAAATGCAGGACAACATTTTTAATTCTAACCCTCCCCCCATAAAATCAATGGTATAATCCTTAGAATTTTGACATTTTGTACTTTATTTTATTTAATGTAAGACCTAGGCATTGGCAAGTAAAAAACGAAAACAGTTATGGTCCTTTCTGTTTCCCTACTTTTCTAACGTCCTGGTTTTCTTTTGGTAATTTTGTTCACTCTGAAATTTCCCTTTTATGTCTCTTTGAAGATTCATTTATTGAAAATGAGTAACTTTAAATGGATTAAAAGCTTAAATGAATAGCAATTGGTGTACAGCTGCTCTTAGCTCGTAGCAAAGAATCGGACTATGAGTAAGAGTTATCTTATCTTAGGTGTTATGTACCCCCTTAAGCTATATTTGGAAAGTAAAATACTGTTGTTACATAAACATTCTCGTTTTTGACAATACAATGCACCTGCATTAGATACTAGCAACATTAACTGAAACAAAAACATCCTAGCACCCCCCCCCCCCCCCCCCAGAATAACAAATGGTAACTTCCTAATATTGCATTTTTGTCCGTTGTTCCACAATCGCAATAGACTTTTTTCATGTAACCAAATTTTGACTCCTGAATTTATAATTTTTAGACAGGATACCTACTCTGTGGTAGGACATTCAGGTCTTTGGTCAAGTAAAAACAACGTAAAGAATGAAAATAAAGCTTTAAATCTGTACAATTTTTGTTGTTGTTGGGGGGGGGGGGGGGGGGCATTAACTGTTTCATGTTTTCTATACACGCGACAAAATCATCGAAGAAAATTAAACTTTCTCCCCAAATTGCACCGATTAAATTTTTGATTTTACTTCTTTTGGTTGCTCTGACTTGACCAAGTACCAGGATGTCCTACCACAAAGTAGGTAACCTGTCGTAAAAATTATATAATCCGGGGTCAAAAGTCGGTAATTAATATGCAATACCTCTATTATAAATGCATCCAAATACATTTCTAAATGTACAGGTTTACTGTAACATGTGTAACTACTTCCTTGTTCCAAACATACATTTGTTAAATTTCGAAATATATATGATTTTCAAGATATTATTCTATGTTATAAATGGAATACTCACTTGAAACGAACTCTGAAAACCACTTTGATTAAACAGTCACTTTATATTTTAACCGTGTGCGCGTAGTTGTAACTAATATAAATCTAGCTACATGTACGATCTTACGTTCTACCTTATGAACTTTCAACTTCTTGTTAAATATATAAACAGTTACCTCATTGTAATGTCCTACTGATATGTTTTTCTTTTTTATTTCAAATTAAAGCTTTTGTAATCTTTTTCTTTCAACCTGTTCATGTGTGTACATGGAGTACTATGTGTGTTTCCACCTTCAAACAACTGTATTTTGTGCATGGTAGTGAATATTTATAAATGATGAATATACACTCAGGCATTACATTGTAGTACGTTGCAATTATATAGCCTATTATGGATACTTTGTGTGTGTTTTTCAGTTTGTTTTTAATGGGTAAATAACTTAACCTAATTTGTTACAATCATGACAATAAATACCTGTTAAAAACAGTGCTGTAAAACGACAAACACTTGTATTTCGATACAGTTTATCAGGCATTCATTGCGTTAACAACATGTGTACTGATAAAACCACACTATTTTACGGAAGCCCAGGACTTCCACTAATATAATTTGAATTCAAGATCACGATTTCAAATCGTTAATTATCACGAATTGTATAATTCGTTATCACAGATTAAGTTCGTGAAAACGTAACATCGTAAAAGTAATATAACAATGTTGTTACTATTTTCAATCATTCTAAGGGCAATTTAACAGCTCCAACAACATGAACAAAATGATCCCCAATAAATCTAATTTTTCAAACAAATGTTCAAAACTGTTCTACTTAGAAGATGCAGTTCCTGTGTTTGGCGTTAAAAAAATCCATCATCGCCAGATTATCAGTTTCAATAATAAACAAAGAAATTTAAGTACCACAGCACTTATAAATCATATGGCACAATGATACTTGCAATTTCTTAATGATAACCCCGATTTGGACCTACAAAACTGGGCCAAAAAATCAAAAACCTAAATACATGTTTAGATTCATCATATCAAAGAACCCCAAGAATTCATTTTTGTTTATGAAATCAAACAAAGTTTAATTTTGGAACCTTTGGACATCAATGTGGACCAATTTAAATTCAAAATCTAAATACACGGTTAAATTCAGATATTCAAGAACCCCGGGAATTCATTTTTTTAATCCAACAGTTACGATAGACTCTTCACTATGAGTCAAGTTCACCATTGATCCAAAAAGTGTAACAAAATTTCATAGAAATTATATTATTTGTCTCCCATTTCTCAAAGATTACTTAAAGAAAAAGAAAAAACAACAGCATACAAAAACCTAAGCAAACCAAACTAACCGAATCAATTAAGATATATCAAGAGAGAACAATATATTGAGGGTGTTCAAACTATGGAACGGCACATGGAAGCTTTGGATTTTTTTCAATATATTAGGATTAGTCTGGGCCCGACGTGACAAAATGTGAAACAATCTAAACAATAAAACAAAAACAAAAACAACTGTAAATTTTTGACAAAACAACAACCTAAATATAAATATGAGAGACAGCAATCAGCGACAACCACTTAAGTATACAGGTTCCCGACATGGGAATATGGCGGGGCAAATCACAATTTTGAGTGCTTAACTATCCTTAATCTGGGCCATTGGTGTAGCAGCACAACACACACACACAGTTTTTCAATTTATTGGAAAATGTTTAACCCATCAAATCTTTTATGAATTAGTTATTTCAAATTATCAACGAAACAACAAGGATCGTATATATATATAGTCTAGCTTTATTAACAGCACCACTGTAAACATTAGGATGTGATATCCCGTTTGTAATAGCTTCTATACAGAATTGTTTCTGCCGAAGTCTCTGGTTCTCACCCCGGTTTCCTCCCCCTATACAAACTGACTTCCTTGAAATATCCAATATTGCTGAAAGTGGCGTTAAACATCAATCAATAAACTAATCAATCAATGATCAAAACCAAATCATAAATATATGAAAGAACTAAGTAAAAGTTTGAAGTAATAATGAAATCCATGACTTAATAATTTACTCGCTATACATAGATTGCGTCTATTTGTCACTAAAACATCACTATAGACATTTTTTTAGAAAACGAGTTGTGAAATATATAAACCATGAGAAGGTAAAGAAGATGCCAAATGAAAATTAACAACACATCTCTTCTATTTAGAAGATATTACAGTATCGTGAAGTCGAAGTCATTCATTACGTATGTTGATTATCATGTATTTCACCTTAATAATCTTAAAGCAATAGGAAAACTTGTAAAAGAACCTGATCTTGAAGTTTGCTTTTACATATAAAGTATGCCTTTTGTTTTTCATTTTACGGTGATCTTCAGGGATTTGTTTTTGTTCATAGATCACGCTTTTTCTGATTCATTTTACAGAAATCATTAATAAGTTTTCTGTGAACATTACTTTACCGAATGTGACCTACCGAATTCGACTATTTACCGGGTTTGTACTAACATGAGCAACACGACTGGTGCCACATGTGGAGCAGGATTTGCTTATCCTTCCGGGGCACCTGAGCTCATCCCTATTTTTGGTTGGGTTCGTGTTGCTTAGTCTTTAGTTCTCTATAATGAGTTTTGTGCATGTACGATTGTCTGTCTGTTTGTCTGTGTCAAAAACATCTCAAAGACGCATACGCAACTCACAAGAATTTCAGAAACACGAGGTACAAAATACTTACAGTCCTATTGTTTGTAATTTTTGTGTGACTAAAATGATTATATACTTTCACTAACTTTGAGACTTTCTGGTTAGATTAAAGTTACACCTCTTAAAATTGTGTGATTTGCACCTTAAAGTTTGCCTTGAAAATCAATATAAAACAATTAAAAACAAATAGCAAATTTTGATTTCTTTCTGTTACGTTCTTTGCTACCTATAAAACCTTTCTGTGTTTATTTCTCTCCAAAAATCAATGTTCATCCTGTTTCGTAACGTCCAATTAAAAAAGGTTATATGCATATCACATGCATCAATTACGTTGAACAAAGAAATCATTTACGGTTACAATAATTAATTACGTCTCTAGATCAAGCTGATTTGAAAAAAAAGGTTTCATGAACAACTAACCAATGAATTTAAGTGAATGGTGTTAATTGCATATATATCTAAAATATGTGTTTTTTATCAGACTATACAGAATATCTGTCAGAATCAGTTCTATGGTAGCACTCTCAGAATCAGTTCTAGGGTAGCACTGTCAGAATCAGTTCTAGTATAGCACTGACAGACTCAGATCTAGTGCAGCACTATCAGACTGATATCTAAGAATAGCACTGTCAGAATCAGTTCTAGGGTACATTTTTTGTAGCACTGTCAGAATCAGTTCTAAGGTAGCACTGTCAGAAGCAGTTCTAGGGTAACACTGTCAGAATCAGATCTAGGGTTACACTATCAGAATCAGTTCTAGTGTAGCACTGTCAGGCTCGGTTCTAAGGTAGCACTGTCAGAATCAAATTTCGGATAGTTCAAAGAAAATAGGCCTCTGTTTCTTCAATAAGGATTTTGAATTCATCAGTCAACATTTGTTTAACTGCTATAGCTATTTTTGTGATATCACTGTCACTAATTGGTTGGTAGCTGCCATGCTATCTGTAGAGCTATCAAGGTCAGTACTTCTGGTAAGATTTTTTTTTATGGAAATCTGTGTATTTTGGGGGATGGCCTGGCTGAGTTTCTACGTCTTCGCTTTTTTGTATTTATGGAATCAGTATAGGACACAAATATATTATATCTCAAGTTTGGATTTTGATGATGGACACTCGAGTAACATAGTCTATATCATCATCGGAATGTTTGTTTGTTTATTTTTAAAAGGTACACTCGTATGGTACTATTAAAACATTATACCTGTTCAATGTCACATCTTAGTTTTACATTAAATATGATTCAAAATTTATATAGTTGAACCAAAGGCATTCAAGCATGTTAAAGTCACACATGGAAGCTGTTATCCTAAAAATCACAAGTCATATTTATTATCAGAGCTTCAAAAACGTTTGTTTCCTTTCAGACATGCGCAATCAAACCTCAGTTTTAGGTAGGACTGTCAGACTCAGTTCTAGGGTAGCACGGTCAGAATCAGTTCTAGTGTAGGACTTTCAGAATCAGTTCTAGGGAAGCATTGTCAGAATCAATTATAGGGTAACACTGTCAGAATCAGTTCTATGATGGCACGGTCAGACTCAGTTCTAGGGTATCACTGTCCGAATAAGTTCTAGGGTAGCACTGTCAGACTCAGTTCTAGGTAAGAACTCTCAGAATCAGTTCTAGGGTAACACTGTCAGACTCAGTTCTAGGTAAGTACTGTCGGAATCAGTTCTAGGGTAACACTGTCAGAATCAGTTCTAGAGTAACACTGTCAGACTCAGTTCTAGGGAAGCACCGGCAGAACCAGTTCTAGGGTAGCACTGTCAGACTCAGTTCTAGGTAAGAACTCTAAGAATCAGTTCTAGGGTAACACTGTCAGACTCAGTTCTATGTATTAAGTACTGTCAGAATCAGTTCTAGGGTAACACTGTCAGAATCAGTTCTAGAGTAACACTGTGAGACTCAGTTCTAGGCAAGCACCGTCGGAACCAGTTCTAGGTTAGCACTGTCAGACTCAGTTCGAAAATAACATTGTCAGATTCAGTTCTAGGATAGATGTAGCACTGTCAGAATCAGAAAATATGTATATTTTATTTGAAGTTGAATTGTATTTAATTGCGTTCATGTTCCGATACCAGATCTTTCACGATCCAATAGCAATGCTTGACCACCGTTACTTACTCTTTCGTGGTCATTTTTCTCGATATACCGATGAAAAGCCGCGAGTAAACGAACAGCACAACGAAAGTGGCAGAGTGAAATTTAACTTAATTTGACAAAGCATGTTTCTTTTAAGTTATTCAACATTAATGATTATGCTAATTAAAAGGTACATTTTTCTGAAAATGAAACTTTACAGCTGCAGTTAAACCTTCTGCACACACTGTTCGTGAATTATTCTTATTATTAATTCTAATAATTTCTTATTATTTTAAAAAAATCATAAACTTGTTGTTTATTTATTTATCATTCTTCATTAGAATACATGATTTAGCAAATTTACCTTACCATATCGGGAAATAAATTTTAAGTCGGATCTTAACACGTACTTGTGATTTGTTTAAAACCGGTTTTGATAAAAATAAACGAAGAAATGTCGAAATGTTCAGGACTTAATTAAATCCGTATTTCGGTAAGATGATGCAAGCATACGATTTTTATTGCGTCTTACACTTTGAGAAGCGAATACTCTTTATCTACTTTATTCAAATATTGTGTAAAAACGTTAATTATGAGCTATGAAAGTCAATAGTTATCAAAGGTACCAGGATTATAATTAAGTACGTCAGACGCGCGTTTCGTCTACATAAGACTCATCAGTGACGCTCATATCAAAATATTTATAAAGCCAAACAAGTTCAAAGTTGAAGAGCATTGAGGATCCAAAATTCCAAAAAGTGGCTCGAGCATTTGTTTGAGGAAGTTTTAAAAAATTGTGAAGAAATATTCTTACAGTGGGTTAGCTTTCATTAGTCTTCACTATCTATAGATTAACAACTTTTGGTTATATTTATAATTTAGAATCATCATTGAAGGTGGAGCACGATTGCACAGTTAATTAATATATTGATGTGTCATTAGTATACAAGAGTGACATACCGTTTCGAAACAGTTATGCGAGTATTGTCTCCCTTTAACAGGTTCATTATTTTATAATTAAGTTTAGGTTTCTGATATAATTTCAGTTTTTTGTTATTGGTGTTTCAAAAACATTGATGTACGAATATAAATTTGAAACGTTTAAAATGAATACATACCAATATAAAGAACCGTTCACCATTTTTGAAAATGACTGAATGAAAATCAAATTATTTATCTTCCCTTAACGATATATTGATTTGGAAATGAACCAGAGTTATCTAATGGTAATCACAGAGAGGGACTAGCAAGCAATTTATAATTGTAGCTTATTCAACGCTAAAACAATTTTCCACTATAAACGAATATTACTTTATACAAATATAAGTACTTTGTTTGCTAAATCTACAAATTTTATTATATATTATGATTTTTTATTGCAGTAGAGTAATATGCTACGTTGTGTTTCTTTTTGTTTATTTTCTCTAATATTTGAGTGTGAATTCACATTACTATAAGACGTGTCACGGTACTTTTCTATTCATGTATTGAGTTTTGATGTTATATTTGTTATTCTCATCGGATTTTGTCTAATGCTTAGTTCGTTTCTGTGTGTGTTACATTATAATGTTGTGTCGTTGTTCTCCTCTAATATTAAATGCGTTTCCCTCAGTTTTAGTTTGTTACCCCGATTTTTTTTTCATCAATTTATAAGTTTTGAACAGCGGTATACTACTGTTGCCTTTTTTCATGGTTTGAAACATCAGTATAAAATTTTGCTTTGAATTTTCTTTCTATTAGCAATGATTAGGTATTTAACCTTGTTTCACAAAAAATTATAGTTATATGTATCTTTTTTCTTATGATAATAATACAGTTTTTTCATGCCTCCTTAATTTCATCATTTATCCACTCATTGTGGTAGGCATGTTGAACTCGCTGTTTTTCATTCGCTCTCTCACTGTTTCACTCACTCTCGCACACCACACTCTCTCATTCTCGCACACAATCTCTCATTCACGAACTCTCTCATCAACGCACTCTCTCATTCAACCAATCACTTCTCATTCACCCACGCACTCTTCTCTCATTTACCCACTCACTCTCTCATTCACCACTCACTCTCATCTCTCATTCACCTACTCACTCTTACCTACTCATCCACTCACTCTTACCCACTCACTCTCTTACTCTTACCTACTCTCTCATTCACCTATTTACACATCCATGCAACCACTCACTCTTGCGTTCACCCATTTACCCACTCATTCACCCACTCACTCTCTCATTCACCCACCCACTCTCATTTCTCATTCACCCACTCTTATCTCTCATTCACCCACCCACCCACTTCACTCACCCACTCTTATCTCTCATTCACCAATTCACTCTCTCACCCACTCACTCACTCATTCACCCGATCACACTCTCTCATTCACCCACTCTCACCCACTCACTCTATTCACCCACCCGTTTTCATCTCTCATTCCCCCACTCTAATCTCTCATTCACTCTCATCTCTCATTCACCCACTCTCATCTCTCGTTCACCCACTCTCATCTCTCATTAACCCACTCGCATTTCTCGTTCTCCCACTCTCATCTCTCGTTCATCCCACTCTCTCGTTCTCCCACTCTCATCTCTCGTTCTCCCACTCTCGTTCTCCGACTCTCGTTCACCCAGTCTCATCTCTCGTTCACCCACTCTCATCTCTCATTCACTCACTCACTCGCTCACCCACTCACTCTCTCATCCATCCATCCATAGACTGAAATGTCACCTTTCCGTTGACATCATTCTGGGCATTTTTACAACCCATTAGGTCTATTCCCAAAGGTGCAGTGTGTGTCTGGTTGAGGCAATGCTTATGTTCTACTCCGCTGTGAGTTAACACAGTATATCCAGGAGAACACCATTGTCCACCAGTATGTGGGAAAGGTCGGCATCCTCACCTTCAGTTATACTTCATTAGGGGAGGATCAAAATCAATAAGGTGACGTAAAATACTATATTTCAAACAATATTATGTATGTTTTGGTATATTTGCAATTGATTTCTTGCAGTTTAATTTTCCTGAAGAAACTTTGTGTCGTGTTGCTATTATCTGCATGATGATTGTTTAGCGTCTGTTTACTTTTTAAACTTGATTTACTGAACATATTTTGAATGATGTGTAATTGAGAAAATTACAAATAGCCATATTAAAGGGAAGTTTGTTAATGTAAATTAGTATATACCAGTCAACAAAAGAAAAGATACGCAAGTTTGAACTCCAATTTATCATTAACTATAATAAATATGAAAAACTGATATCTTATCCAATGAAAAACATTCATTCACAAATCAAACGCATATGATTTACAGAATCGGAGCAAATTGGAAAATTAGAAAATAATGAGTTACATGTATTGAACACAGGGGGAAAATTTATTCAGCGGGAAACGATGACAATTTCAAAAATGAGTATTCAGTTTTCAAATATTTCCAAATGCATTCAAAATTTGAGGTTCATATATCGATTTTTTTTTTTGGTTAAAATTACGGTTTTTAAAATTACAAAAATTAAAATAAAAAATGTTCGCGTTTTGCTTCAAATCAATGGTTTTAATACGAATATAACACTCTGTTAAAAAAAGACCAATTTAGCAGTTATTTACCTTAGAACATTGTGTACTATATATCAAGTTTCATTATTAACAAATGTCGGGGGGAAAGTCCATATTTCATTCTTTAAACTCCTTAATTTTTCAACCTAGATCATAAATTGGCACTTCAGCGAAAACAAGCATACATATGCAATTTTTGAATTGCTTGATTTATTTGATTTTTTTTTCTTACCAGCAAACACTTTTCAAACCTCAAAATATTTAGAGGCTAATTTTCATTACTAGATTATTTGTCGCATTGTCTTTGTTTACATTAGTGATGCTTCAGATTTACATGTCCATGTATATCATAAATACATAAATAGATGTTTATGTCACTCGCAAAAGAGTTATGAGAGACATCATTCTATAAATAGGTAACCGGTCAAAACAAAAGAGAATTTCATTTAAAACAGCCCATACTTGATGTGTGTAAAGTTAGCAGCCGGTTCGTTATTCGATATTCGATATTCAATATCCAAACGGCTGCTAGCAGTCGGTTGAGTCGGTTGGATATTCAAAATTTTGTTGAAAATCATAACAAAAGTATAATAATACTTAATAACATTAAAAGCATGATTTTCATAGTTAAGAGAACTGATAAGATACGTAGGAAAACGTTTCATGACCTCTACAAGCAAGTCTATCGTTGTACTCGAATATAAATCCTTTTCTAACTTGCATATAGTTGTCTTTATGTAATATAGATGTGTGTCAATAAAAAAAAATTAAAGATGTTACTTAAAACAAAAACAAAAACCGATAACTCTTGAGACATTTAGGACTATAAATAAAAATATTTGGAGCGCCCAAAACATGCAAAAAAGAAATATATAATGAAAACCTACCTGAAACCGCTTGAATGAGAATGAAATCCCCCTGAACTTTCAATGTGCCTAAAAATGATTTAAATTATAGACTCTGTATATATATAAGGGTTGTATTAGAAGGATTTCCATGAATAATGTCGTCTTCGATATCTAGGGAGGGCGTAGGTTATCATTTTTCAGCTACATATTGTCAAAATTTTAGGACAAAGGGCACAGGGCAATGATAAGAGCCCCCTGATCTCTCAATCTTTCTAATATTATGCAGACATTTAGTTAATAGGTAGATACAAACATGACTAAAAGGAAATTGGGTACACTTCCTGTCTTCCATGTTTACGGAGCGCCCAAAGTGCCAGTTGGATATTCAAAATATATAGTGAAAACCTACCTGAGACCGCTTAAATGAGGGTGAGACCCCCCTGGACATTTCATGTTTTTATATGTTCATAACGTATTTTTTGTCGAGCCTGCGATTTTTGTCGCAGAAAGCTCGACATACGGAAAGTGACCCGGCGGAGGCGGCGTTAGCTTAGTTCTTAAAAGCTTTATATTTTGGAAGGTTGCAGACCTGGATGATTCATACTTTGTATATTGACGCCTCATGTTACGAAGTTTCCCTCAGTCACATGTCCAATGTCCTTGACCTGAATTACATGGTTCAGTGATTACTTTTAATTCTCTCTTATTATAAGTAATAGGATAACTAGGATATTTGGTCTGTGCGTACCTTACAAGGTTCTCATACTCGATCGTCAGAGAGTTTTCACTTGAGCTTGACCTTATTTCATGGATCAGTGAACAAGGTTAAGTTTTGGTGGTCAAGTCTATATCTCAGATAGTATAAGCAATACAAGTAGTATATGTATATTCGGTGTATAGAACGATTGTTAGGTGAACGTGTCCAACTGACGGGTGTCATCTGAACTTTGCCTCATTTTCATGGTTCAGTGGTTATAAGTATGTTTTTTTTTGTTTGATCCTTTTTTCTAATACTATATGAAATAGGTCTACTATATTTAGTGTATGGAATGGTTGTAAGGTATAGCTAGCTGGCAGGTGTCATCTGACCTTGACCTCATTTTAATGGTTCAGGGGTTATAGTTAAGTTTTTGTGTTTTGGTCTATTTTCATTATACTGTATGCGATGGGTGTACTACATTTATTGTATAGAATGATTGTAAGGTGTACATGTCTAGCTGTCCGGTGTCATCTGACCTTGACCTCATTTTCATGGTTCAGTGGTAAAGTTAATTTTGGGAGTTCTAGTCTTTTTTCTAATGTTATATGCAATAGGTTAACTTTTTATGGTGTATGGAAATATGTTATGATTTATATGTCAGTTGCGCAGGTTTTACTTGACCTTGACCTAGTTTTTACAGTTCATCGGTCAGTGTTAAGTTTTTGTGTTTAGGTCTTTTTTTCTTAAAAGATAAGCAACAAGTCAATTATATTTGTTGTATGGAAGAATTATTAGATGTACATGTATGCCTGGCATGGTTCATCTGGCCTTGACCTCATTTGCATAGTTCATTGCTCAATTTCAAGTTTTTTTGGTTAACGTTAAGTTAATGTGACAGTTGTAATAGAGCTCTATATTTAGGACTATCAACATAATATCAATGAAAAGTAATAAAGAAGGCGAGACATTTCAGCGCGTGCACTCTTGTTTAATATTGGCATGCATATAATTTATATTTGTAAATAGTAGTAAAGTCTAAATATTGCATTTCAAATTTCATTTCTAAAATATTATTATCTTCAGAATAAACAACTCCTCGTCTCTTATACTAATCTATTTATTACGTATTTGTAATACATTAACTTTGATAAGAAGGTCCAATTTGTTAGATGGCATGACGAAACAAAGAATTCAACTTTATAAATATTTGACTACTTTTGATCTGAGTTGTTTTTGTGTGTATTGTCGTATGTTTGTTTAGTCTACATTGTTTATATAAAAAGGAGGAGGAATACGCAATTTTGCGGCTGGCCCAAGTCAGGAGCCTCTGTTCTTTGTGCTTTTCTACAAATGTTAGTTTATATGTTACTGAGCAAAGTGTGACGTTCATATTCACTAAACTAATACCTTTTTTTGTTTAGGGGCTAGCTGGAGCCCGTCTTCTCGTACATCCACTTTTGGTGGTTAGTTGTTTCATTGCCAATCATACTACATCTTCTTCTTCTTCTTTACTTAACTTTAATTCAGCACTCCATCAACATACTGATGATAACGTGCCGGGCACTGATTTTACTATGCCGCGCTTGCGTGGGATCTAATTTTTATTTACAGTGAATAATATACAAAAAAATAAAAATAAAAATTCAACGTAATTTCTTTTTCTTCTGTTTTTGTACTATACATTTTGGTTAAAACTATATACATTGTAGGATTTATTTAAATTTTTAGATATTTATTGAGAACAGATATTGGAATTTGTTCTCGGAAGCTTTCAAGAGTAGTACATTGAACTGCAGCTACTGGGAGAAGGTTCCATTGTAATATTGTTCTGGGGTAGAATGAGTACTTGTATGAGTCTTTAGTGGTTTGTATTGGTCTGAAAGAATAAATATGTGAATGTTGACGTGTTCTTGTATCAGATTGTGTAAGTAGGTCTGTCGGGTATATGGCTACAAGATGATGTATAATTTTGTAGAAGAAAATGATGCGGGTTCTAATTCGCCTTTTCTCAAGTGTTGCCCAATTTAATGTTTGCAGCATTTCAGTGACTGAGCTTGTGTTATGGTATCTGTTGCAAGTGTACCTTGCTGCTCTGCGCTGGACCATCTCAAGTTGATGTGTTTGTGAGTTGGTATGTGAGTCCCAGACGCAGCTGTTGTATTCTAGCTTTGGTCTTACTAGTGCAATGTATGCTTTTTCCATGACTGTTTTAGAATTAACTTTTAAATTTCTTTTGATAAAGTTCAGCTTTTGTGTGGCTGCAGCTGTAATATTGTTTACATGTTTGTTCCATTTTAGGTCAGTTTGTATAGTTATTCCCAAATATTTTTTGGATGTTTCTTTTTGTAATACATGTTGCATTGTGTTGGTGGAGAGTATAGTCAAATTTTATTGGGTTTTTCTTGGTTGTTATCTGAAGGACTGAACACTTGTCTGGATGGAATGACATGAGCCAGTCCTTCTCCCATTTTGCTGCTGATGTGAGGTCTTCTTGCAGTTTTTGTGTGTCTTCTTTGTTTCGAATTTTCTTATAAATTATACTATCATCTGCAAATAATCTGAGGGTACTGTGTTTCATGTATTCATTGACGTCATTAATATATACAAGGAACAGGATCGGACCCAAGACTGTACCTTGGGGAACACCAGATGTTACGTTAATTTTGTCCGACTGAACACCATCAATAATGACCGTTTGTGTACGGGATGTGAGAAAATCTTCTATCCATTGTAGAGTGTGGTGATCAATGCCATAATGTTTCAGTTTGTAGAGAAGTCTTTTGTGAGGAACTTTGTCAAAGGCTTTGGCAAAGTCCATCACAACTATGTCATTTTGGATGTTACTGTTGTTATTTTTGGCTAGTTCTTGGATGAATGATACTAGTTGGGTTTCACATGATCTAGATGCTCGAAATCCGTGTTGAAGGTCGTACAAGATTTTGTTATTTTCTAAGTGGTTCATCATACTACTGGCTATGATGTGTTCCATGATCTTACAAAGTATGCATGTGAGAGATATGGGTCTATAGTTTATTGCGTTGTGTTTATCACCTTTTTTAAAAACAGGACAGACGTTTGCATGTTTCCAATCTTTTGGGATTTTTCCTGTGTCGAGTGATTTTTGGAAGATGTAGGTGATTGCAGTTCAAATGTCACTACTAAGTTCTTTAAGTACTGTTCCGCAAATTTGATCTGGACCAGATGCTTTGTTAGGATTTATCTTGTCCAGTAATTTTATTACACCCTTCTTAGAGATGGCGATCTTATTCATTTTTGGATAGTTTGATTTCCCTTTATCCGGAATAGGTTCACTTGTTGTTTCTTCGGAAAATGCTTTTTGAAACTGACTATTTAGGATGTTAGTTTTGTCAGATGTATTGTCAGTAAGTTTACCATCTTTTCTAAGAGCAGCAATGCCTGTATTGTCATTTTTCATACGTTTTATGTATGTAAACAAGTTCTTTGGTTGTTTTTTTCTGATGTTGTCATCTGGTTCGTCTACTGGTAGGTCAAATATCATTTTTTCGATGTAATTCCAGTAGGCATTACGCATTTCTTTTTGTAATGTTCTTTTCAGGTATTTGTATTTTTTCATTTGATCTGGACTGTTTCTGCTCTTTTTATGTAGTCTTTTAACTTTGTTTATCATGATTTTTAATGTTTTATTAACCCAGGGTAGTTTTTTCTTGTTTGTGATTGTCTTCTGGGGGATGTTTTTCTTGACTGATTGAAGTAGCCTTTCTGTAAATGTATTCCATAGATCATCAGTAGATGAACTATGATAATGACCTTTGATTTCTTGTGTGAGTTTGTTCACATCTTGTTTGATGTTTTCCCAGTTTGCTTTTCTGTACTGGTAGGTTTTTCTTGGCATTGTCTTGTTGCGTTTTAGAGATAGTGCACATTCTGCATAGACGATATCATGGTCTGCATTTCCGATAGGAGGCATAGTCTCCACTTTGTTGACTATGCTTGGTATGTTGGTGAGAATGAGATCAAGTGTTCTGTCTCCCCTAGTGGGCTTTATCTATAGACACAATTTGATGTTAGGACCTTGTAACAAACTATACATGGAAAAAAGTTTTGCAACAGCTTGATTTTTAAAACTTGAAAAATCAGCCTCTCATTTTGGATGGAATATGATAAAATATTTGTAAAATAATATTGAAACGTAGTTAATGATAACATTGGCATTAAAACGAACAACAAATGTATAGAAAAAGGTTTTATCTAACCAAAACTTGTATAACAAAATGAAGTGTTTTTTGTACAATACAACTTTTACTGTAGTCGAACTTTACAATGTCAGACATTTCAAAATACATATTTAGATGATTGTTCACATCATGGTTGATCGTTATACGCCAAAGAATTAGTACTTTGTGCGCAGCCTCCATTCAAACGGATGACCGCATCTTAACGTCTTCTGATTCCTGCCATGAGTCGACTAATTTGTTGCTAAGGTAGCAGCAACCATTCCTAACGAAGGGTATTGTTTATTTCTTGACGTGTTTGAACTGGGGTGTCCTTTCTTGCACTTTACGCCCAATAGTGTCCAAAATATGCTCGATATGGTTCAAATTCGGGCTACGATCGGGCCAAGGAAGAAAAACCGAATTCCATTGGAACAATAGATCTTCCTCTACGATGCTAATTTCCAACTTTGGCGAGCTCTGCACTATATTTGAAACGGGCAAATGTGTGTCTGTTCGTAGGCAAAGGTCCCCGAAATGGTCTTATCGCACGATAACCAGTAGCGATGAGCCGATCTCGAATAGTTCTTGTTTAAAGGCTCCGGTATGGTTATCACCCTCTTTATAGGATTGTATTGTTTGCAATGGGTTTCCTTCTGACCAACCTTCATATGCTTGATTTTCCCTAGCAGATGTTATAGGGGGTCTTCTTGATCTCGGAAGGTCTTTGACATCGTTTGTTGCCTGATTTGTATTCTCAAAACGACTTATAGTGGAATGGTGATGACCAACAATTGTCAAAGCGACATACCTGCTTCACTCATGCTGATTATCTGCCATCTTGCTGCAGTTATGAGTTGTGGATGACCAATTATAAGGTGCCAATCACAAAACTTTATAAACTTTGTTATTAAAAGTGTTGAAAACAATGAGGATAAAAACATATGTTTTATTGTTTACGAGTACAGTAGCTGCATGTGCAGATAAGAGCTTATCGAGTCGATATTTATTAATTAAACTCAGGTGACATTTAAATAATGTTTAACTAGTTCTATTTCAACAAATTATATCACAAAAAAATAAAAAGTATTTCTTTTAATTTTAATTTCAATTTGATGTTACAATTCTTTTTTCCATGTGTATATGATTAAAAAATTATTGTAAAATGGTAGACACATGTACCCCATGTTAACTTTTCACACTAAGACTTGTAATTGTTTTTTTTTGTTTTTTTTTTAATTTTAGCAATTTGAAAATAAATTTTAAGACCTCTAAAATTTGCGGTTTCTTAATACGATAATATACATTAGGCACGCATGAGATGTCGCAAAACGAACAGTAATGAGATCAAATGAATACTTTATAGATTTTAGAAATGAAAAGAACGACAAATAAAATAAGACATTCAAAACCCAAAAATCGATTACAGAATGAAAGAAGAAAAATGTTAACCAAAGGTACACATAAATTATAATTCAGACCACGAAAGAATACCATGGAGTGCAACTGTTCTATAAGACGGTTTATAATATACATATTTTTGTCAAATAATTGATCATCATGTTAAACTGAAGTAGTTAACACTTAATTTGCATGAGGGTCTGGATTTCTTTTATTTGTATTCTTTTTTAAGCCATATTTCTCGACTCCAATCTTAATTGACTAGGATTGCCAGTTTTCCTATCGAAGGTCTGTGGTTTTCTCCGGGAACTCCGTCTTCCTTCACCAATAAAAACTGGCTGCCACAAACTAGCCAAATAAAGGCAACAGTAGTATAACGCTGTTCAAAACTCATAAATCCATGGACAAAAAACAAAATCGGGGTAACAAACTAAAACCGAGGGAAACGCATTAAATATAAGAGGAGAACAACGACACAACACTAAAATGTAACACACACAGAAACGGACCAAGCATCAGACAAAATCCCAAGAGAATAACAAATATAACATCAAAACCACATACATGAATTTGGGATAGACAAGTACCGTGACACGTCTTATCGCAATGTGAAATTACACTCAAAAATAAGAGAAAACAAACGACGCAACGTTAAAATGTAACACACACAGAAACTAACAATAATATAACAATGGCCATATTCCTGACTTGGTACAGGACATTTTTAAAGGAACAAATGGTGGGTTGAGCCTGGTTTTGTGGCATGCCAAACCTCGCACTTTAATGGCAATGTTAAATATTATTGAAATTACAACATAATATTACAGGACTACAATACAATAAATAGGAGAACGTATTAGACAAAGAAACACATGATTAATGAATAACAAAAAAGCATCAGGTTAAAAAAAAGTGGCGAGTAAAAGTGGCATTAAAACACCAAAAAGCAAATCAAATGTATTCTGTATGCTTCTTGTCTATTATTCTCTATTATTTTAAAATATTATTTTTGGTCTATTTTTCTCTTTTCTTTATATGTTTTCCCTTTAATCACTATTCTGTAAACCATCAACTTTCAAATTTCATTAAAAGTGTAGAATATTCTTTAAAGAAATCTTAAGAGGAAAGTATTTTTGAACTGCGCTCGTCATTACAGATAATGGAATTTAAGTTAATAGACTTAAATTCAGTTATCGCCGGGGCCACTCACGGATTGTGTTTCATGTTTCAGATTTACCCAACATGAGTGACTTTATTATTCTGTGACGTCATTTAGTCCTTTTTAGAATTACATCGCAGCAAGCAAGCTGTTTAAATTTCCTAAGCGGCAAACTTGAAAATTGAAATTGTAAAGTAGACTCACTAGTGTTAGAATTTGTATGGTTATAACCTGCCTCGTGCTTCTAATGTTTATTAGAAGTAATCTTAGAAAGAGTTCGTTTTATCGATCGTCATTTTTTGACCATATTTCATCGCCACGTGGAGAGCACATGCAAAGACTCAATGAGAAATTGGTCCCATGAATGGATTATTCGTTTTCATTTTTATAATTATTTATTTTTTACAAGTGTGAGTAATTAGATGCAACATTGTTCTAAGATTTGCAGATTATAATAATGTTTACCCTGCGTCATTGTATCATGATATATTTATATCGTGACGACGAGTTTAATTTGTTTTTATTTTAATTTTTTTTATATATTACTTTTTCCCCATATATTATACTATTGAAATTGAGTATTGACAGATCGTCTAGTGCGGGTAAGCCTAACAAATTGTATTTGCGCTGTAACAGATCATGCAGGTTAGTAACGTGTCTTTCATGATTATGAGTTGTGGGGCAGGTGTTATTTAATGAAATCCCGAAAACTTCCGAATTAAAAGTAAATTTTCCTTAAGAGGTATACATCGGTAATTCTGTATCTAGATCTTTCATAGCCATATACAGCAAATATTTCATGAAAGGATATGAACGTAAAAGGGACGTACTCTTTGGGGCGAATGACCCTGATTCGTAACCGGAAGTTCAACTTTCGATACAAATAAACAAAAATCTTGGAAATCTTGAACAGAGACCACACCCGGAGTTAAGAAGCAGTAGCCAAAAGAAATCATTGCTAAATGTTAGCTTGCTGGTGGATTTAAGCAAACATTATCATTATCTGTGTATATCCGGCTATAAATTTTGCGTGTACCCACACATTTGTGTACTAAAAACTGTCAAGAGTCGTTCATCACAGTGACATGTACAAAAATGTATACATTTTTTAGTTGCTACTACTCTCTAGCCTAAACTAGGTCGATATGGTATGAATAGTTCCGTTAAATCAAGAATTTAGCCATATGTCAACAGGCCACAGCTTGAATTATTGTTGTAATAACTCAATTATATACAAATATTACACGATGTTACTATCAACTGACTATGGATTTAAGTTTAATAAATATATAAATCTGTAAATATACTAATTTTGAAGAATTATTTTTTTAAATTATTTGGAACTATTATCGACACAACTACATGTATGAGTATACATAATTTTTTATTGTTATTGTTTCTTTGTACAGTCATTTGGTTTTGTTATGTCAATGCTATGTAGCATGGTGGAACTAATATTTACTTTTTGTTGAGTTGTAGCACAATGTTGGGAAGATCAGTTAGAGTCCTTGCTCGGCCACAGAACACGGCCAAGGGTTGTAACAGTTGGACAAGAGACTTAGACAACAAGGACACACCAGTTTTTACACATTGGTCACCAGACTGGACTGGATTCACGACTCATCACGCCACTAACTCAACTCCTTTGGTCACATACATTTGTACATTGGATCATCATCAGACGTTATTTATGCAAACCCCTAGAGCTCTGCATTGGTATGATCCAGTTGAGAATTTATCAGGTAATCGTCAGATTTACTAGTTAAAAGCAGTATTTACTTTAATAAGTTAAACCCCCTCATGTACAAAATGTACATGTGATTCCAACATATAACAAACATATTTATAAAGATTAAGACAACTTTTTCTAATCTTGTGTTAGATTGAAAAGATTTGTGCAACGTTTATATCTCAGTTTCTTAACTTAAAATCCATAAAAAATTGCTGAATGTGTACTTTTACAAATTTATATGGCCATAACATGATGGGATGCCGAATCATGCGTTTGAAATAAAAAAACATTCGTAAATATGAAGTTACAAATAATTGTTATATAAATATATTACATGTGAAACTTTTAAATGTTGTTTGGTATATTATCACATTTTGAATGGAGGACACTACCGATTTATACATGTATAAACTATAATTATAATATTTATCTTGTTTTATAATCTGAATATTAAAAATCAGATATGCATGTACGGCATGAATACAGATTTTGCAATAAAGTACCACAATTTAAAGGACAAAATTTATAGAAGTCTATATTTATTGAACTTTTCATTATTATTGATTTTATATATATATATATCTTAAGGGAAAAAAAGGGCCAAATGGTTTTATCTTGTAACCAACTTTTAAAATAAGACTTACAAGTTTTGTGTAATTTAAATTTGTCGTCGCAGTTAAACGGATATATACATGTACATGTAATATTAGCTAATCTAGTACAAACTTAAGTAATTATTTACAGCTTGTTTAAAAATCGTTAAAAATCTTTAGTATTTAGGTGTCGACAGCAGCTTTAATTTATATATATACTAGAATGTATTGTCATCTTCATCCTGGGAGATTCTAGGAGTTGCACAATTTATGAGTATCGTACGCTGTATGTTTAGGTGCCAGTTTGTTTTTTAGGCTGGAAGTTTATGAGGAACTTTTCATTTAATAAAATCTTTGGCCCTACTGGTTGCTTGGCAACAGTTGATTCCAAATTATGGTTGTTATTTACTAATAAAATTATAGTACAGGTTGAATTTCAGTTAGCATGAACGCTGGGACTATTTGAAATGTTATGCTTTTTAAATTATGAGGGTATCTAGATGTTGTTAAGCACTTGTTTGTGTTTTGTTTTTTTGTGTAACACGGGTCATCCTTTATCACTTTTGGATGTTCTAACAGGTAACTTTAACCATGTTTACTTTGCATAATCTAGGCCTTCTTGTGATATCCAAGTTCAAATCACCTAGTCCTTTAATGGAAATAAGTGTTGTTTTTGTTGGGCAACCTGGTTCAAACCCAAGACGAGAGAGAGAACGAGTGGTTGCTGCTGTTATACTAAATGTTTGTTTCTGCTTACATGGATTTAGACTCTAGTATAGGGTTCTCATAGCCATTCTTTTAATTTGCGTTTGCCTGAGTTGATTCAGTTATTCTTGCTTTGTATTTATGGGCGTTTACATTATAAGCATTTCCCTCTACATAGACATCTTACACATTCAGGTATTGACCATCCAATCTTTTATGGTAATACACTTTACAACGGGCAAATGTCAGCTTTTACCTCAAAAACTAACAAAACATAAAGCAACTTATATAAAGTAGGGATATTGTTGCCTGCATATATACGGCTTATTTTGGCTTCAATATTGGTTCACTTGCACATCTTTGCATCGGACTAAAACTCCTTTATTTTTAAACCAGTTGCAGGTATGATAAGAGTTATGTTTCTCTAATATATTTTATGATGATATGATATTAAACCCCCATGACGGGATGGTGCTAGATATTTCGTATATTGAATACATAGTTTTTCGACCAGTTAAATTGAGGTCTGGAGCTGGCATGTTGGTAACTGTTAGTAGTACGTTGTTGATTTATGTAATATCGTCATTTTCAATTTTTTGTTTTTGTTTGATTTGTAACCTATTCTGATATTGGACTCTGACTCCTTTAAACTGTGTGATTTTTTCTATGCGTATTGCTGTGCGTTTGTTTCTTCTTCATTTGGTTGAGATTTTAAAAACTTGTTTAACCCCTCGGCATTTTAGTATCTGTTCCAAGTCTGGGGCCTCTGGCCTATGTAAGTTTTAGATTAGAGTTTAGTATGACATTCATTATCACTGATCTGGTACAAATTTTCATTATGACTGAAGCCATTTCTGGTTTTTAGAGGGATTGCTTTAGATGCTTGGTCCAAACTGCAGATGTTTATCCTGCTATTACCCCAAGTGAATTTATTACTGTTATTTCAGACCTTAAGTAACCGTTTATTTGTAAGTTCCACACCACCCAGTACATACAGATGTATCAGAGAGGACAGTCTTTCTTTTTTTTCATGAGTTCGGTTCTCTAGTTGATTTATTGAATACATTTCCTATCTCTTTATGAATTGTTAAGGTATTGCTTACTTGTACATTTTGTATCTTTCTCTCAAAAATTGTGACATTACTAATTTACTAAGATTGGATATTTTTTTTTAGTAATTTAATGATGTGTCAAAATTGAGGTTTGAGTTTTTAAGAAGGTATTAAACACTCCAGGCCTTTACATTTACCACAACCATAGTCATGCTGAAGTCTAGCAATATTTTCTTATCTTGTGTTGGTTATACTTGGTATGAATTCAGTGTATTTGAAGCTGTCCTTTCAATTGTTTGTGGACGGTTATTAAAAGGGTTGGAGATCCAATACTGACACTTAATACAGGGTTTTACAGAGAATTATTATTTTTCTTGATTTATTATGCTATAAATTGTATTCGTATTATTATGTAACATATACTTCCATGTAGCTATTTGCCGTACAAGAATTATAGGAGACCCTATTAGATTTAATGTTTGATGTTTGAATAGTAGAATCCTCAATAGTAAGTATGTTTTTGTAGCAGACTGACATCCTCCAGATGGGATTGACTTAGGTCTAGGCACGGAAATGAATTTTTGTGGTGGCAATTTTGTCGCATGTTAAAAGTTAACTCAGAATATATAATGAAACTATGAGGATCCAACATATTTTTTAATAAACTTGTAGCAGGTAATGACACAGGTAGTTCTAGAGTTGGTCTTTGCACAATGAGATGAAGAACATGATCAGATGGATTGTGAGATTCATTTTTCTTAAGTAAGGATGGTCTCAAATTTGACCAATGCAAACATGGACGTGTGCTGCTATAGAATTTACAAGTATTTATTGCCTTTATAATTAGCTGTCAGGGTTGCTACATAAAATATTATGATTTTCGATCAGACCAGAAATTTTTCAACTGGATGTTTTTCACTTGTCACCCTTAACATGCTTATGAAATGAATTCTTAAACATCTTTAATATTATTTGTTGATATACTATAATATACTATATTTTATGATATACAAATACAATCAACTATCTTATGGTTTGCTGTAGTTTTGGTAAGTATTTTTATCTGTGTAGGTAAATATGTTTTGAACAGTTGTTCACAAAACATCATCTAGATTATTTAATATATATATGTACCAAGTTGTACTTTAAATAAAAATATCTATCCAGCTATCTAGAATATTGATCATATATACATGTATGTACCAAGTTGTACGTTAAATAAAATATCTATCTATCTATATAGATTATTTAATATATATATGTACCAATTTGTACGTTAAATAAAATATCTATCTATCTATCTAGATTATTTAATATATATATGTACCAATTTGTACGTTAAATAAAATATCTATCTATCTATCTAGATTATTTAATATAGTACCAAGTTGTACGTTAAATAAAAATATCTATCTATCTTTATATCTGTAGTTATCTCATATCTGGTTCACAGCTTTGCAGCGAACCGCCCTTTTTATGGCGGTTGACAGAGTCTCTGTTTTCCTCCGTCAATGTGGCAGAATTCGCTGCATAGAATCTTAATGTTAACTATGAAATTTTAGGTTTTTGGATAATACAGACTACACTTGTGTATCCCACGGTGTTTTCTAAATTTAAAGCACCAGTGTATCCCACGGTGCATCTTTACATTTTCATATATATCTATCTATCTATCTATCTGGTTGCCATACTATCTACATATACATATACATCTATGGTCTATCTATCTATATATATATTATATATTATATGAATCTATCATATTATGAATAAAAGCTGTGGTCAGATATCGCCAAACCATATATGTATTTTGTTTTAATGGCACCATCTGAGATAATGGAATTTAAGTTAATAGACTTAAATTCAGTTATCGCCAGGGCCACTCACGGATTGTGTTTCATGTTTTATATTTACCCAACATGAGTGACTTTATTATTCTGTGACGTCATTTAGTCCTTTTTAGAGTTACATCGCAGCAAGCAAGCTGTTTAAATTTCCTAAGCGGCAAACTTGAAAACCCACCCTCCCACTCCTTTTTATTGTACAAGATACTGCTCTTTTGTATTTATTTTTCAGGTTTGTGTCGGTGACAGTGGTGATACAGATTTGACTGATGATGTTAACTTGTTTGCTGTTGAGAAAAGTGACTTTTATTTGAACTTTGAGCATCATAAATATATTCCCGTAAATGGCAGAATTCGCTGCATAGAATCTTAATGTTAACTATGAAATTTTAGGTTTTTGGATAATACAGACTACACTTGTGTATCCCACGGTGTTTTCTAAATTTAAAGCACCAGTGTATCCCACGGTGCATCTTTACATTTTCATATATATCTATCTATCTATCTATCTGGTTGCCATATTATCTTCGGGTAACCGACCATAGATCTATCTACATATACATATACATCTATGGTCTATCTATCTATATATATATTATATATTATATGAATCTATCATATTATGAATAAAAGCTGTGGCCAGATATCGCCAAACCATATATGTATTTTGTTTTAATGGCACCATCTGAGATAACCTTTGTATTGCATATACATTAGAAGGTGCGGTATAGTTAACATGTGTAAAACAATTCAAACGAGAAAAATAAAGGCCTAACTTGAGTACGAAATAATGAATGAAAAACAATACCAATCAGTTCTGTAGTTATTTGTTAGATAATAATAATGTCATCTGTATATTGTTGAAGACTGTGTTCTGCCCCTGACAGTCCTTTGTGTATTTGTTGTCGTTTAGTAGCTGTCTCATCGATGTTACTACACATCTTACAAAAATGTATGTTATTAGTAAAGAATCTAGTGCTACATTGTACATTGTGGCTTTGTAATTTTTTTTTTTTATATAATAGTAATAGTACTATTGCAGTAGTTAACAGTTATATACTGAAAGCTAATGTGTGGAAGAACAGTAACATAAGGCATTAAAGGTGGAAGTACACTAAGATCTAAATTCCTAAATTGCTGACTAGTCGATTCTGCGTATATAACTATAACCATGATAACTGGAAAATCTTAGAAATAAAAGAAAAAAAAAAAAAAAAAAACAATTAACAAATTGAATATAAATGTCAAGATATGTTAATAAACATGATATAATTTAGAAGATGTGATACGAGTGTTAATGAGGAAACTCTCCATGCAAGTCAAAATGTTTAAAAAGTAAACAGATATGTGAGAATGTACGGCCTCAACATGAACCCTTACCTCACACCGAACAGCACGTGATATAAATGGTGCCAAAATGGATGATGCATTCTTTATTTAACACTTACATTCGCAAATGTAGTGTACTCAATGATCTTTAACTTTGTGCTTTATTTGACCTTTTTGACTTTAAAAAAAATGTTATTGTCACTGATGATTATAGAAAAAAAGATGACTGTGGAGTGATTACCAATGAGAAGACTCTTCACAAGAGACTAAATGACACAGCAATTAACAACTATAGGTCAACGTACGGCCTCCAACAATGAGTGAATCCCATACCGCATAGTCAACAATAACAAACGACAATCACTGAAATACAAGATCCTCACATGAGAAAGTGTGGGGGTGGGGTGGGGTGGGGGGGGGGTGAGCATGTAAGCGGGATCCCCCTACACTGGGAAAGTGATTCAAAAGTACAACATAAGAACGAATTATAACAATCCGTTGAATAAGGCTTAACTCATCAGATGGATACATGTACAAAAAGTGCATCTAACTAAAACACAGAGTGGACGTGGCAGAGTACTTGTACACTCAAACAACAATAAGACACTAAGTACAGATCTGAGAGTATTTGCAGTTACTTGCAGCTAGTTCAAAGCCACTAACAACTAATAACAAAAAAATCATCTACTACACGAAACCCGCATCTGGCGTAGAAAATTGAAATCCTGATACATTATTACTTTATTGTACATAATTCTAAATCAAACATAGATTTGTATGAACAGTCTTGAAACTCTTCAACATATTGGGCATCAAATTGTTCATTTTGTGCTACTGTGAAGTGGTTTTTCCAGTCTCCTACTATTCCTGAAACATAGTGATAATGAACGTGTTTTCATAAAATATAACTTTGATACCTTAACAGTCAAATATTATTTTTGTGTAACCGATTAATTCTTGGTCTTCGTTTCGGTCGGCGTTTAGTTCCTGTTGTTCTGATCCGATTGTTTAGAAAGAAAATAACAAATGTGGTAGATTATATTTCTTGCCAAAAGTTCATAAACTGTCTGGCAGTATAATAAACAATCTTGAAAACATTCATAATAGAATTACAATCAAGATACCTGGACGACCAATCATCTCCCAATCACACAATACAGAATTAATTGGTAGATTATTAGACTACTTTCTCCAACCAGTAGTGAAACGACACAATACATATACTAGGGACACTACACAAATACTTCAAGTAATAGAAAATACTGTATGTCCTCATGATATAATTTTATGCACCTACGACTTAGGAAGCATGTATACCAATATGTACTACAATGAACTTATAAGCGCCATAGAAAATGCGTACACTGACATGAGACAAAGCGATTATGAAATCCCATTAATCAATAAAAATTATCTTATAAATATACTCAAACTAGTACTATATACTAATGAATTTGAATTTGCCGGAAACCATTTCGTCCAGAGAATTGGTTATTCAATGGGTGCAGTTCCGTCACCCTCTATTTGTGATGTAACACATTTATAAGCTCGATCTTGGAAAAATTTCCATTTAATAAACAAGTTATCTTACACAAAAGATTTCGCGATGACGGCTTGATTTTATTTTCTGGAAAGTTAGAACAATTTAAAGTGCTATTCGATATAGCAAATTCAGAACATGAACTACTGAAGTTTACTTTTGAATATTCCAAAACGTCTGTTAATTTCTTAGACGTCACAATATACAAGGGCGATCGATTTCAGTCCACTAATATATTAGATACAAAATCCTACATTAAAAAACCGAAACGTATCAGTTTCTACATAGAACAAGTGCACACCCTATTGGAACATTTAAAGGTTTTGTAAAAGGGGAAACCCTAAGACATTTACGTTTAAACAGCAATCAATCTAATCTTGAAAATGTTATCAAATATTTTGAATCTAAGTTATTAGAGAGAGGTTACTCATCCAACGAAATTTACAATTGCATAAATTCAGCCTTAAATACTAAAAGAGAAAATGCAATGAAATATAAAAAGAAATCTAATAACAATGGCACCCCTTTAACTATGGTCACTAAGTACCATCCCTCGATTCGAAAGCTATCATCAGTATTACGAAAACATTGGTCAATTAAACTTAATGTCCCTACTGCATGTAAACTATTCAGTTGGCCACCTATCATTGCCTACAAACGTAACAAAAATATGTCAGATATACTAACATCTGCAGTGGTCAAGGTCAATCAATTAACTTAAACTTCTACATATTGAAGTTTAATCAATGCAAGTATTCCTTAACTGATATAACATATTATAGTCTGCTATAGATAGCACATCACCTATAAATAAAACTTTAAAAATAATATCATAAAATACCAGGATTGATTATTATCACCATCCCTAACGGAAGCTAACTTTTGTATGTAGTTAAAACCTAATTATGTTCTAAATACATACTATAGGCGAATAAACACCTATCATTTCATAAAACGAACTAATTCAACTATGAATATATTTAAGTAATTACATCTTATTACATGTAATACGCTCTTTTGTTTTCTCTGAGATGGGAAAGATATCGAAATCTTCTATAGATAAATTCACCTGTATATACCGTCCTTGAAATTAAGCATCTAACAAGAGTATCATAATGTTTAAAATTTTGGCTGGGCGGCTGATGATCGGAAGCCTTAGAAAAATCCGTGAAATATACATGTGTTAAAATAAATACGGAGTTGAATAAATAACATATTTTATGAATAAGTATGTGGAATTCCTACTTTAATGTAGTTAAAAAATATGAACTAGTTTAATAACATAAAACATATTTGTATATACATATATATATTTAACTAAACCCCTGATCATCAGCTATATATAACTATAATATAAATAGTTATCCCACACTATTTAAACTATTTCAATGATAAATGCTACAAGGACAACAATTACAGGTGTCGTTATAATTTAACCATTTTATTGATTGTGGCGTGGGCTCTGTTATTTTATAAATATCATTGTACGTTTAATTCTAAAAAAATGTAATTTTAAATGTTACACGTATTCTGATTGGCCGGAAGTTTTTCGTCTATTAGCTCATAGATTGATTGACTTTTGGTTGCTTAACGTCCAGTGTCTTCCAGTGTTTCTCCAACTAATAGACAACATTTTGTCATATGTCCGTGACGTTATCAACACTTTGCCAAGATGATATCGTTAAATATAGAATTTAGAATTTAATGAATAGAACTGACTGTCATAACAACCTAAACAATGTGGCCAGTTTGTTGGTTATTCAGTGTGCCCCAACTTTTAAATGTTATTTCTTCATAGCCAGAACAAATATTACATGTACATTCATTATTTAAATGTTAGATTACAGGATGAATCATATATTAATCGTACATTGTAGAAAAATAGGAATTTCGTTTATTCTCACAATGAAACAAGAAAAACGCTCGGCAAATCTCGCGTTTTGATTATTAATTGCTTACAACTAAATTCTACATATTTTTCAGTGAACAAACACTGCTTATCTAGCACATGAAACTGCAATTTACAATTATTGTGAAGTTCCTTTTAAAATAATTATTAGAAATCCCAGAGGAATGGCTTAGAGATGTTTAACTAACAGTGGAAAGTATTACATACATATCAGGATAACTTTTTAATGTGATATCAAAATATATAGCTTTATATTGAACGCAATGTATTAGTTCGAGTAAATGTAAAAAGATCTGCTTATCTGCTCAAATCAAAAGATATTATCCTTCTCGTTTGTAATTTGTTGGGTCCAAGTTGTGGATTGTTTAGTTTTCCACGTAATGCTTTGTAGTTTGCTGTTTTTCGTTTTGTCATAAATTGTGCTTTGTCATGGCGATGTTGATTTTTCCTTTCGTCCATTTTCTCAATTTTGAATTCTTTTTCATCCTTTATGATCAAGCCTTCTCTGATGTTTTCACTTAAGTATTGATAGGAAAAGACATATAACACTAAAATTACATGTACTCTTATTTTTTCTATATTTGCATGTCTATCACAAACACAACTGAAATGAGCTTTTATTAATGAAAATGTTTAATGTTATAAAAGAAGATCTAAATTCGTGTTATATTGACTTCATGATTTTACGTGCATAACATAACGGCTAAATGTTACTTTTAAAAGAAATGTCAGCAACGATATTAAATTCAATGCACAGAAATACCTTCAAGTTGTTGCTTGTAAGATTGATTACGGAATTTCCAAATATTTTTCATTTTTTAACGATTGTAATAAAAAAAAGATCATTTAGAATTCGAGCAAAACAGCCTTTTGCATACTCCAAAACAGTGACAATGTACATGTAGTCTTTTCTCCGAACCTCTGTCTTATGTAGATTTAGCGTAGAAACATCGCCGCTGTTTCAAAACTGGCAAGCGCCAATCAAAGAATACGTATCTGGCATATTTTTGACAAATATATTTAAGTTTCCTTTAAGATAAAAAGGAGTATTAAAGTTACCTTTTCTATATATGAATGTCGTTCCGTCCCCAGCTTTTGAAAAATCAATCTCATTTTCTTTCATGTTCTCAAATGATGTTGCTTTTGCAATGTCTTCTATAAGTTTATCTGTGCATTGTACTTCTAGGAAGTCGGCTAGCTTCCTAATCTCTGTTTTGGGGTCCTTTATTATCCATTAAAAAAATAGATAACCATTAAAAGTGAGAAACACAATCCGTTTCAAGGTCACATGCACATATAGTTTTAAGTGTACTTCAAAATGACTGCATGTATGTATATGGAATTGGATATATACCATTGTGTGCATTTACGTAGCCAGATATCAGTTTATGCATAAAAATAAAACATGACGAACAGCATGTTATATAAGTATTTTTAGAATTCATATCCAGCTCAAAGAGTTCTAAATACATATATTGTTAACATAAAAAGAGCCGTCTTATTAAGCGTACCTCATTTTGTAAATCAATGAATTACAATAATGAAACACAAAGTTAAAATTGTGTCGGAACGACAGATAATGTATAAGAATATATTGTTTTTCACTACTGTCATCTGAAATAATGAACAGCAATCACTTGTGTTTAAAGTTTCACAAAAAAGACAATTTGAACTGAGTGAAGATACATAATCATTTGCCGACGTCTTGTGTGTGATTAAGCATATTAAACCAAGAATACAAATTAAGGTTATATTTGGTTGGAGATTAATTTATATTGATTAGAAAATATACAATCACAAACCTTTTTCATTTCCTCATAAGAGCAAGTGAAGATCATGCCAGGACAGTCTTTCTCTGTTTGTTCAATTCCCTTTTCATAAGTGTACCATGATCCATAGGCACCTACAAATATCCAATTGTATAAGTCAATCAAAATGCACTTATTATGCACAGTATCCACCTTCACATTATTTTTTATAGTAGAAAATGCCTGCGAATACGCAGTTCATTTGTGCAAGTAATGAAACAAAGAGTTTTGAAATTTCGCGAGTGGTACAAAATGTACGTCGACTGTATGAACATGCACACAAGCGACATCAGGAACCTCCTGCCTTTTTGTTAGTCTTGTATTTTTTTTTAATTTTTTGTTAATTAATTTCGCGAAATTTCGTCTGTAAGTGACTTCCATTTTTGCTGGCAAAATGCTCTCATACTTGGTAGGATTGGTATTTTTCTTCAATGATTCGCAAAGAATTATGTGTCGCCTTTAGTGTTTTTATAAAAAAAAATACTTCATGCTTTTCTTTACCCGAGTGCACTTTTTTCAGGAAGTTGAACCATTTTGACAGACATTTCTGATTTTTTCGGGTTTTTGATAATACAAACTGATATCTTCACAGATTTTGAAGTTAAATTGTATTTAATTGCTTTCATGTTCCGATACCAGATCTTTCACTATCCAATAGCAATGCTTGACCACCGTTACTTACTCTTTCATAGTCATTTATTTCGATATACCGATAGAACGCCGCGAGTAAACGAACAGCACAACGAAAGTGGCAGAGTAAAGTTTAACTTGATTTGACAAATCATGTTTTCTTTTAAGTTATTCAACATTAATCATGTTAATGATTATGTTAATTAAAAGGTACATTTTTCTGAAAATGAAACTTTACAGCTGCTTTTAAACCTTCTGCACACGCTGTTCGTGAATTATTCTTACTATTAATTCTAATAATTTCTTATTATTTTTCAAAAATCATAAACTTGTTGATTGTTTATTTATCATTCTTCATTAGAATATATGATTTAGCAAATTTACCTGACCATATCGGGAAATAGGTTTTTAGTCGGATCTTAACACGTACTTGTGATTTGTTTAAAACCGGTTTTGATAAAAATAAATGAAGAAATGTCGAAATGTTCAGGACTTAATTAAATCGGTATTTCGGTAAGATGGTGCAAGCATACGATTTTTATTGCATCTTACACTTTGAGAAGCGAATAATCTTTAACTACTTTATTCAAATATTGTGTAAAAACGTTAATTATGAGCTATGAAAGTCAAGTGGCAAGAGCATTTTTCTGAGGAAGTTTTAAAAAATTGCAAAGAAATATGTTTACGGTGGGTTAGCTTTCATTAGTCTTCACTATCTATAGATTAACAACTTTTGGTTATATTTATAGTTTTGAATCTTCATGGAAGGTGTAGCACGATTTCACAGTTAATTAATAATATTGCTGTGCCATTTGTATGCAAGAGTGACATTCCGTTGTATTATGTGCCAATTCAAAACATTTATGCGAGTATTCTCTCCCTTTAACAGGTTCATTATTTTATAATTATGATATAATTTTGAATAATTACAAAATTTATCAATTCAATATATGTCAATTTTTGTTATTGGTGTATCAAAAACATTGATGTACGAATATAATTTCATAAATTTGAAACGTTTGTAATGATTACATACCAATATAAAGAACCGTTCATCATTTTTGAAAAAACCTATGAATGAAAATCGAATTATTTATCTTCCCTTGATGATAGATTGATTGGGAAATGAACCAGAGTTATCTAATGGTAATCAAAGAGAGGGACTAGCAAGCAATTTTAATTGTAGCTTAGTCAACGTTAAAGTCATAAGAAACCCCAAATTAAAAAAAAATAATGCCAATTTTTTTTTATAACTCAATGGAAAGTTTTCATTATAAAACTTATGTACGTATACTTTTTCCTGAAGAAAATTCTTTGATATATTTATTTTTAGAAGAAGTTTACTTCCAGGAAGCAATTAAAATAAAGTCAGCAATTCCCCCGACATATTTTCCGTATGCAAAGCCCATCTCGTAAAAATCCGGTCATCGCAATACGCATGGATGTCCTTAAAATAAACTATTATCTGAATTTACATGTTGAACACGTGCTCAATTTCCTTGCTTTTTTGTTGCTTTTTTGTTGATAGTTGACAACAGGTGACAATCGTTAAACTTCGGCTTCAGAACACGAACTTTAATTACCTGCCATATTTTCACAACAACACTGACCGATTGAAAAAAAAGTTGACGATGATACGAAATTTATGCGAAAAAAATGATAAATTCGTGCACAGAAGACTAAGTTTATGATGTGTGTATGCATGTGTGTATGCATTGGAAGAACATTATTTTTCACCGGTCTCTCGTTTCTTATGACTTTAAAACAATTTTCCAATATAAAATAATGTTACTTTATACAAATATAAGGACTTTGTTAGCTAAATCTACAAATTTTATTAGATATTATGATTCTTTATTGCAATAGTTTAATATGCTACGTTGTGTTTCCTTTTGGTTTGTTTTCTCTAATATTTGAGTGTGAATTCACATTACTATAGGACGTGTCACGGTACTTTTCTATTCATGTATTTGTGGTTTTGATGTTAAATTTGTTATTCTCATTGGATTTTGTCTAATGCTTAGTTCGTTTCTGTGTTTGTTACATTATAATTGTTCTCCTCTTATATTTAATGCGTTTCCCTCAGTTTTAGTTTGTTACCCCGATTTTGTTTTTCTTCCATCGATTTATGAATTTTGAACAGAGGTATACTTTTGTTGCCTTTTTCATGGTTTAAAACATCAGTATACCATTTTGCTTTGAATTTTCGATTAGGTATTTAACCTTGTTTCATTTAAATTTATAGTTATATGTATCTTTTTTCTTATAATAATAATTCAGTTTTTTCATGCCCTCCTTAATTTCATCATTTATCCACTCATTGTGGTAGGCATGTTTAACTCACTTTCTTTCATTCACTCTCTCGCTCTCTCACTGTTTCACTAACTCGCAATTACTCTCTCGCTCGTTAAATGTTTCACTCACTCTAGAACTCTCTCTCTCATTCTCGCACACAATCTGTCACACAATCTTTCATTCACTCACTTTCTCCTTAACGCTCCCTCTCATTCAACCTCGCACCTTCTCATTCACCCAGACACTCTGTCATTCACCCACGCACTCTCTCATTTTCACCCACTCACACCCACTCACTCTCTCATTTTAACCACTCACTCTCTTTTACTCAGTTCACTCACTCTCATTCACTCAATCTCTCATTCTCTCACTCACTCACTCTCTCACTCTCTCATTCTCTCATTCCTTCATTCTCTCATTCCCTCATTCTCTCATTGATTCACTCACCACCTTCTCATTCACTCACTCTCTCATTCACTCTCTCATTCACTCACTCACTCTCTCATTCACTCACCCACCTACTCATTCACTCACCCACCTTCACTCACCCACCTACTCATTCACTCACCCACCTACTCATTCACTATTCACTCACCCACCTACTCATTCACTCACTCACCCATCCATCCATCCATAGACTAAAATGTCACCTTTCCGTTGACATCATTCTGGGCTTTTTACAACCCAACAAGTCTATTCCCAAAGTTACAGTGTGTGTCTGGCTGAGGCAATGCTTATGTTCTACTCCGCTGTGAGTTAACACAGTATATCCAGGAGAACACCACTGTCCACCAGTATGTGGGAAAGGTCGGCATCCTCACCTTCAGTTATACTTCATTAGGGGAGGAGCAAAATCAATGATAGAACGTGAAACATCTTATTTCAAACAATATTTTGTATGCTTTGGTATTTTTACAATTGATTTCTTGCAGTTTAATTTTCCTGAAGAAACTTCGTGTCATGTTGTTATCATCTGCATGATGATTGTTTAGCGTCTGTTTACTTTTATAACTTGATTTACTAAACATATTTTAAATTATGTCTATTTGAAAAAATTACAAATAGCCATATTAAAGGGAAGTAAGTACATTGTTTTTAATGTAAATTAGTATATACCAGTCAACAAAAGAAACGATACGCAAGTTTGAACTCCAATTTATCATTAAATATAATAAATGTAAAAAACTGATACATTATCCAATGAAAAACATTCATTTACAAATCAAATGCATATGATTAACAGAATCGGAGCAAATTGAAAAATTAGAAATAACTGAGTTTCATCTATTGAAAACAGTGGGCAAATGTGTTCAGCGGGAAAAGATGACAATTTCAAAAATGAGTGTTCAGTTTTCAAATATTTCCAAATGCATTCAAAATTTTGAGGTTCATATAATCGATTTTTTTTTGTTTTTTTTGGTAAAAATTACGATTTTTAAAATTACAAAAATTGAAATAAAAAATGTTCGCGTTTTGCTTCAAATCAATGGTTTTGATAAGAAAAATAACACTCTGTTAAAAAAAGACCAATTTGGCAGTTATTTACCTTGGTACATTGTGTACTATGTATCAAGTTTCATTATAAACAAATGTCGTGGGGAAAGTCCATATTTCATTCTTTAAACTCTTTAATTTTTCAATCAAGATCATAAATTGGCACTTCAGCGAAAACAAGCATACATATGCAATTTGTGAATTGCTTGATTTATTTGATTTTTTTTCAACAAGACAAACCAAAACAGAAATGTACTCATCTATATATGAAATTATGATAGATAGAAGCGATATGGTGCAATTTTAAAAATATGTTGTATGAAATATGTTTTATTTTCTATTTTTATTATATTTCTTAATACCGCAGTCCCACTAGGCCACGATCGCACTACAATCTGTGAAAAAAATGCCAATTTTGACGATCGTAGTGCGATCGTGGCGAAATCAGGTCGTAGTAGAAGCGTAGTGAGAGCGCAGTAATTAAGGTCGTGGTAAGATCGCAAAGGTCGCTGTACCATCGTAACGAGAGCGTAGCGAAAGCGTGTTTCTATTTGTAGAGACTGGCTACGATATCACAGTGACGTAACTACGACATCACTACAACCATTACATTTCACTGCGACTCGTCTACGCTTCCAGTACAACTACGCCTCGTTTACACCACGCTATTTAAGGCCATACTACGATTCTAGAACGCCCATGTCGTCCTCAGCACGCTCTTCTTACGACATGACTACGTTCATACCACGACCATCGATCATGCTCATTGTAATTTTTACATGAAATACATAAAAGCTCTCCATGTTTTGTTTGTCTGTATGTAATTTGGACCTCTTTTCCTTATTCTCCAACGGATCAACCATGCTTGACACATCTGTGTCATTCCTGCTATCGTTCACTAAAACATCGTCACTTGAGCTTGATGGACCAGCAGTAGGTTTTGATTCAGGTTGTATTGATCAATCCGACATCTCTACTAGATCATGATTCGTTACTATTAGAGCTCCCTCTGCCTCTACATCTACTCCTACTACCCGCCCACGTGCTCTGGTAGATTTTGGTGGCATGACTGTTGTTTCCTAGAAATTTACGTATTAATCAGAAGTACAAGGAATGGAATAGTATTAATATGGAACACGATGTTGACGTTATTGCCGAGAACGTAGTAAGATCGTGGTATGAACGTGGTATAATCGTGGTAAGAACGTGCTTTAATCGCAGTAGAAGCGTGGTAAGATCGTGATGCAATCGGATAACTCGTGGTATGGTCGTAGTGAGAACGTGATAAGCGCAGAAAGATTTTGATAAGCGTAGTGAGAACGTGATAAGCGCAGAAAGATTTTGATAAGCGTAGTGAGGTCGCAGAATAAGCGCGGTGAGAACGTGGTATAATCGTAGCGGGATCGTCGTAGAAGCATAATGAGGACGTAGTAGTATCGTGAAAGCAACGAAAATTAACATTTTTATGCCACTCATACCGCGACCTCACCACGATCTGAATTTATTTGAGTTCGCGGTGAGCGTGGTGCGATCGTGGTCTAGTGGGACTAAGGCTTTAACCTACCAAATGAAAATGCATATGCATACTGTTCATCCTTTACAAACAGACCAAATTATAACTTATACCATAATTATGAACATGAAGTCAAGTTGTCTTCTCGTCTACACTCGGTCCATGACGTTTCTATACGAGAGTTGCGAATTCACCCGAGTATATAATTTGTATAATCAGTATGGACTTCTATATTACCAAAGGAAGAGACCAATTTTAATTAGCCGCAACTCCTCTGAAACCATACAAAGTCGAAAATATTTGTGATATGACGTGTAAATGTAGTGTTTTGTACTTCCTAAATTTGTCTTTGAAACTTGTCTTTTTATTCTGTTACTTACCCTACCGATGCAAGAAAACGAAATACCTATTTAAAATATTGTTGTATTTTTGCATGATCATTTCCTCTTATGCATGTCATGCACATCTGCAGAATTTGGAAGTACCTTTTATCTTTATATTTTTTTTGCAAAGTCTGTAAATATAATTTAGTGTTGTGTCATCATATACGTTTAGTGAAAGAAAGACATAATATCCCTGAACTATATAAAATGCAGCTAAATACATGTAGCATGCAAGCAGGTGCGAATCACGTGTAGTTGGAAATTAGCTTGCTTACCAATTTTCATATATATATAGTCAGCTATGAAAAGACCCCGTTATGACAAATGTGAACCCATTCAAATGAGAAAAATAACGGAGGGATTTATGAACCAAAAATAATGAACGAAAAACGATAATGGTATACAGCAACAAACGACAACCTAACCGTAAAAGGGTCTTATTGACGATGTCTGTTGAAATCGTTTGACCTGTGTAGTAACCGACACAAAGTACAGATCTGAAAGTATTCCTAGTTAATGTCAGCAAGTTCAAAGATAACTAAGACAAAATCATGCATCTAACACTAAAATATTAATCAATACACATCCAAACATCAAATGGATTAAATTTAAAAGTGTCATTTTATACGGTAAAAAAAATGCCAACATGATATTGTTCAATGTCAAGGCACAGTTATCGACAGTTAACAGAGCCGTAAACGTGCATATGTATACTTTTATCCTTTATCAACACATATTTACATTGTATACATGTATGTATATAACTCGTATCTTTATTTGAAATCTAAAGACGAATTGTCTTCACTCGTCTAAACTCGAGCGATGCCGTTTTTCTACGCGAGTAGCGAATTCACCGAGGATTGACGAACTATCTTACAAATATAATTCTGTTCGATTTGGACGGAAGAAAAGTTGAGTTAAACACTTACCAATAATGTAATCATACACTGCTTTAATATGCTTCCCATAAATTCCTGGTTGGTCTACTTTGCGTTGCGGGAGTACCATTGACAGAAAGTAAACAAGAGTGTTATTGCTGAATTACGGACTATCACTTCTGCGAAAAACATTGTTAATGGCTAAATAGGTAAATACCTATGTACAAATGTACAAGAATTCAAATTAAAAACAATTTCCTCACATCGTTTGTCAGCCCAAAAACAAACCTATAATATCTATATATCTTTATATAAAAAAGAAGATGTGGTATGCTTGCCAATGGGACAACTATCCACAAAAGACCAAAATGACACAGACATTAACAACTATAGGTCACCATATGGCCTTCAACAATGAGCAAAGCCCATACCGCATAGTCAGCTATAATATGCTCCAATAAGAAAATGTAAAACAATTCAAACGAGAAAACTAACGGCCTTATTTATGTAAAACAAAATGAACGAAAAAGAAATATGTAACACATAAACAAATGACAACCACTGAATTACAGGCTCCTGACTTGGGACAGGCACATACATAAATAATGTTGCGGGGTTAAACATGTTAGTGGGATCCCAACCCTCCCCCTAACAGTGGTATAACAGTACAACATAAGAACGAGCTATAAAAATCAGTTGAAAAAGGTTTACTCATCAGATGGACAAAAATACAAGTGGACGTGGCCGGGTACTTATACATCCCGACACAAAAAGACGCAATGAACAGATCTGAGAGTACTCGAAGTTATCTGACAACTAGTTCAAAGCCACTAACAACTAATAAAAAAATCATGCATCTAATCTTTGTTGCATTTGAAAGTATCGGATGAATGAACTTTAAGAAATAATAGAAATAATAGATCAATGCATTTGGTGTGTCAACTTTTTTTTTATAACCAAGTAATTTTCTTACAAATTGAACTTTTTTATGATGACATATCCATGCATTATGTTTAGGATTTTACTGAGGGTTATTAGGTCATTTACGAAAATTAAAACTAGGTGTTTACATACCTATTTAGTTAATGACTTGCATACTATTTTGAAAGTTAAATTTCGTAACATTTTGTTTATATGATTATCTTCATAACGTATTTTTTGTCGAGCCTGCGATTTTTGTCGTAGAAAGCTCGACATACGAAGAGTGACCCGGTGGCGGCGGCGTTAGCTTAGTTCTTAAAAGCTTTATATTTGTAAGGTTGAAGACCTGGATGATTCATACTTTGTATATTGACTCAAATTTAGAGGACTTAGTCTTGTGATTGCTTTTTTGTTGTTTTTTTGTTTTTTTTAATTTTAGCAAAATAAACTTTAAGACCTCTAAATTAGCGGTTTCTTAATACGATAATATACATTAGGCACGCATGAGATGTCGCAAAATGAACAGTAATGAGATCAAATGAATACTTTATAGATTTTAGAAATGAAAAGAACGACAAATAAAATAAGACTTTAAAAAATCAAAAAATGGAGTACAGATTGGAGTCCAAATCATAGAAGAAAAATGTTAACCAAAGGTACACATAAATTATAATTCAGACCACGAAAGAATGCCATGAAGTGCAACTATTCTATTAGACGGTTTATAATATATGTCTTTTTGTCAAATAATTGATCATCATGTTTAAACTGAAGTAGTTAACACTTAATTTGCATGAGGGTTTGGATGTCTTTTATTTCTGTGTTCTTTTTTTAAGCCAAATTTCTAGACTCCAATCTTAATTGACTAGGATTGACAGTTTTCCTATTGAAGTTCTGTGGTTTTCTCCGGGAACTCCGTCTTCCTTCACCAATAAAACTGGCCGCCACGAAATAGCCAAAAAGTGGCGAGTAAAAGTGGCATTAAAACACCAAAAAGCAAATCAAATGTATTCTTTATGTTTGTTGTCTATTATTCTCTATTCTTTTAAACTATTATTTTTGGTCGATTTTTCTCTTTTCTTTATATGTTTTCCCTTTATTAACCATTCTGTAAACCACCATCCGCACCCTCTTTCAAATTTCATCAAAAGTGTAGAATATTTCTTAAAGAAATCTTAAGAGAAAAGTATTGCTGAACTCCGCTCGTCATTACAGACAACCTTTGTAATGCGGAGCCCTGTTGGTCTCACACAGATTATAAAGTGTCTTTTAAAGTCCTGCGCTGAAGATGTGTAAAGTCTAGCGCTGGAGATGTACAGTCTAGCGCTAGAGATGTAAAGTCTAGCGCTGGAGATTATAAGTCCAGCGCTGAGGACGTAAAGTCTAACGTAACGGTACCCAAATTGCACCGAGTACCCAAATTGCACCTATTTAGCAAAACTAGCAGCGAAAATATTACAAGATTTTCTAGAGACTAAACAATTTGTTTTTTTTTATGATTTAATACTAAGCACATCTTTCAACATAGGTAAAACTATTTAGATATGCACAAAACGTTCACAGTATCTATCAACAGATGAAGTATTTACTGAAAAAGCAAAATGTACTGAAACGTCGCTATGCGACGTCATCAAAATGTCATCTTTTTAAAATGAGCAAATACAATATGTTACAAGTATCCATTTAAAAAATAATGAAGAGTAAGCATGGACTAATATCCAATTGTTCAAAATATTTAAAGAAATTAAACAAAAGCTCTGTTATTAGACTTTTGACTATGTGAATTTAAGCATGGAAGCAATTTGGGTACTCCTCATTTCAGAATCATTGATGGTTTTGGAGGTCAGTTTAGACCAATTTTTCTATGATTCCATATGGAATAAAAATCAAATTGGTGTATCTTTATTATAAAGAAGGATAGGGCTACAAAATAAACACAGAATGGACATTTTCGTTTACATCATAAAAAAACGTAGATGAAAAAACTGTCAAAATAGGTGCAATTTGGGTACCGTCACGTTAGCGCTGGAGATGTACAATGTCCAGCGCTGGAGATCTAAAGTCTAGCGCTGGAGGTGTAAAGTAAAGCGCTGGACTTAACATCTCCAGTGCTAGACTTTACATCTTCAGCGCTGGACTTTACATCTCCGGCGCTAGACTTTACATCTCCAGCGCTAGACTTTACATTTCTGTTGTTAGTTGATATCAATGTGGTAGTTGTTTTTTTCCTATTTTGTTTTGGCTCCGATTCTGACTGAGGCTATATATGCTGCTTTAAAGATAATTGTATCATACTAGTACTGTTATGTCTTAATGTTGACCAAATTATTATACCGCCGCTTCTACAAAAATGTGTATGTGTAAGTGGGGGGGGGGGGGGGTACTAGTCGCAAATCCGTCAGTAAGTCCCTCAGTAAGTCCGTTCGTTCCATGAATATTGTGGTTGCATATTTCTCATTAACTAAATTACATGGATTTTTAATATTTGGTTTCCGGGGTTTATTGAAATCAGCTATAACGTGTGATGCTTTTTTTTCAGATTCACAACTCAACAACTTCGTGTTCACCGAAATATTTGGGCGGGGTATCATTCCTAGCTCGCACTTTCACTGATTGTTCTTTATACGCTCTTTTTGGACCCTGTAATGTGAAAAAATGAAATATTCTTTTCTGTTCTATTCTATATGCAGATTTCGAATTGAGTAAATGTATATACTTATAAATTAATCGAACTACCTTAGTTCTATGTTATAAATGTATATACGGAGTTAATCTTAAAATATATTATAACATTAACGTAATAATACCCCAGGTGGTTACTTACTCTATTTTTAGTGGTATAGGTGTGCCGCAAAATAGGGTCACTTTTTTATGTCCTGCTGGTTAGAACAGCGTTTCTTTTTCGTGTCCGGTTGGTTAGAACAGGGTCGCTTTTTATGCCCTGGTGGTACCAGGTTTTTTTTTTTACAAAAAGTATTTGCCTAGAACAGGATTTCCTATTCAACTGTTGAAGATACAGTCTAGAACCCGGGTCTAGAACTGCATCTTATATTATACGGTCTAGAAAAGGGTATACATGTTCTGAGCATGTATTGAACAGGGTATGTTTTTCAATGTTTTCTGGTTAGAACAGGGTATGATTTGGCAAGTGCTATCGGCACAGTTATACCCGAAAGGATAGTCAGTAACCCCCTTCCGGGGAATAATACAAACAGACGCATTCTATTTTTCTACCCTGATACCCTGATAAGTGTCGGATTATTGGGCTGTCGGAGCAATAGGTTGTCGGACTAATGGGTTGTCGGACCAATGGGCTGTCGGATAAATGGGCTGTCAGATTAATGGCGTGTAACCTACTCAATGAACTTTGTGCTTTATTTGACCTTTTTGACTTTAAAAAAAATGGTATTGTCACTGATGATTATAGAAAAAGAAGATGACTGTGGAGTGATGACCAATGAGACGACTCTTTCGAAGAGACCAAATGACACAGAAATTAACAACTATAGGTCAACGTACGGCCTTCAACAATGAGTTAATCCCATACCTCATAGTCAACAATAAAAAACTTCAACCACGGAATTACAAGATCCTCACATGAGAAAGGCACATATATATATAATGTGTGTGTGGGGAGTGGGGGAGGGGGGAAACATGTACACGGGATCCCCTTACACTTGGAAAGTGGTTCAAAAGTACAACAACATAAGAACGAATTATAACAATCCGTTGAAAAAGGCTTAGCTCATCAGATGGATACATGTACAAGAACTGCATCTAACAAAAACACAGAGTGGACGTGGCTGAGTAGTTGTACGCTCCAACAACAAAAAGACACTAAGTACAGATCTAAGAGTACTTGCAGTTACTGGCAGCTAACAAATAATAACAAAAAATCATCTACTACACGAAACCCGCGTCTGGCGTAGAAAACTGAAATCCTGATACATTATTACTTTATTGTAAATCATTCTAAATCAAACATAGATTTGTATGAACAGTCTCGAAACTCTTCAACATATTGGGCATCAAATTGTTCATTTTGTGCTACTGTGAAGTGGTTTTTCCAGTCTCCTACTATTCCTGAAACATAGTGATAATGAACGTGTTTTCATAAAATATAACTTTGATTAATGAACATGCACATTAGTAAGAGGATTTTTTTTATAGGATAAAATAATCATTCTTTTTAGTGTAGTATATGAAGAAAGTCTTTCAGAATACATTAACAGTCAATTTTTTTTTGTTACCGATTAATTCTGGGTAGTCGTTTCGGTTGGCGTTTAATTCTTGTTGTACTGATCCGATGGTTTGGAAAGAAAAAAAAACTTCTATAATCATTGTACGTTTAATTCTAAAAAAATGTAATTTTAAATGTTACACGTATTCTGATTGGCTTGAAGTTTTTCGTCTATTAGCTCATAGATTTATTGACTTTTGGTTGCTTAACGTCCAGTGTCTTCTAGTGTTTCTCCAACTACATGTAATAGACATAATTTTGTCATATGTCCGTGACGTCATCAACACTTTGCCAAGATGATATCGTTACATATAGAATATAGAATTTAATGAATAGAACTGACTGTCATAACATAACCTAAACAATGTGGCTTTGTGGATTATTCAGTGTGCACCAATTTCTTAATGTTATTTCTTCATAGCCAGAACAAATATTACATGTACAATCATTACTTATATGTTAGATTACAGGATAAACCATATTTTAATCGTACATTGTAGAAAAATAGGAATTTCGTATATTCTCGCTATGAAACAAGAAAATCGCTCGGCAAATCTCGCGTTTTGATGATTAATTGCTTACAACTAAATTCTACATATTATGTTTCAGTGAACGAACACTGCTTATCTAGCACATGAAACTGCAGTTTATAATTATTGTGAAGTTCGTTTAAGATAATCATTAGAAATCCCAGAAGAAGGGCTTAGAGATGTTTAACTAACAGTGGAAAGTATTACATACATATCAAGACAACTTTATAATGTGATATCAACATAGATAGCTTTATATTGAACGCAATGTATTAGTTCGAGTAAATGTAAAAAGATCTGTTTATCTGCTCAAATCAAAAGATATTATCATTCTCGTTTGTAGTTTGTTGGATTCAAGTTGCGGAGTGTTTAGTAATGTAATGCTTTGTAGTTTGCTGTTTTTCTTTTTGTCGTTAATTGTGCTTTGTCATGGTGATGTTGATTTTTCTTTTCGTCCATTTTCTTAATTTTGAATTCTTTTTCATCCTTTATGTTGTAAGCCTTCTCTGGTTTCTAAACTTAAATATTGATAGGAATAGACATACATGTATAACACTAGCACTTCATGTACTCTTATTTTTTTTCTATATTTGCATGTCTAGCACAAACACGACTGAAATGGGTTTTTATTAATGAAAATGTTTAATGTTATAAAAGAAGATCTAAATTCGTGTTATATTGACTTCATGATTTTGCGTGCATAACATAACGGGAAAATGTTACTTTTAAAAGAAATGTCAGCAACGATATTACATTTAATGCACATAAATACCTTTAAGTTGTTGCTTGTAAGATTGATTACTGAATTTCCAAATATTTTCATTTATTGAACGATTATACATGTAATAAAAATACAGATTATTTAGAATTGGAGCAAAACAGCCTACTGCATACTCCAAAACAGTGACAATGTACATGTAGTCTTTTCTCCGAACCTCTGTCTTATGTAAATTTAGCGAAGTTGGCATGCGGCAATCAAAGAATACGTATCTGGCATATTTTTGATCAATATATTTAAGTTTCCTTTAAGATAAAAAGGAGTATTAAAGTTACCTTTTCTATATATGAATGTCGTTCCGTCCCCAGCTTTTGAAAAATCAATCTTATTTTCTTTCATGTTCTCAAATGATGTTGCTTTTGCAATGTCTTCTATAAGTTTATCTGTGCATTGTACTTCTAGGAAGTCGGCTAGCTTCCTAATCTCTGTTTTTGGGTCCTTTATTATCCATTAAAAAATATAGATAACCATTAAAGTGAGAAACACAACCCGTTACAAGCTCACATGCACATATATTTTTAAGTGTACTTCAAAAGGACTGCATGAATTTATATGGAATTTGATATATATCATTGTGAGCTTTTACTTAGCTAAGATATCAGTTTATGCATAAAAAATAAAACCTGACGAACAGCATATGCATGTTATTTTTTTTTTTTTTTTAGAATTGAATTTCATATCTAGCTCAAAGAGTTCTAAATATTGTAAAAATAAAAAGAGCCGTCTTATTACGCGTACCCCATTTTCTTGTTACATATATATCAATGAATTACAATAATGAAACACACAGTTAAAATTTTGTCAGAGCGAGAGATAATGTATAAGAATATATTGTTTTCACTACTGTCATCTGAAAAAATGAACAGCAAACAATCGTGCTTTCATAAAAAAACAATTTGAACTGAGTGAAGATACAGGTTACATAATCATTTGTCGATGTCTGGTATGTGATTAAGCATAAACCAAGAATACAAACTAAGGTTATATTTGGTTGGAGATTACTTTATATTGATAAGAAAATATACAATCACAAACCTTTTTCATTTCCTCATAAGAGCAAGTGAATATCATGCCAGGATAGTCTTTCTCTGCTTGTGCAATACCCTTTTCATAAGTGTACCATGATCCGTATGCACCTACAAATATCCAATTGTATAAGTCAATCAAAAAGCACTTATTATGCACAGTATCCATCTACACATAATTATTCGTAGTAGAAAATGCCTGCAAATTCGCAGTTCATTTGTGCAAGTAATGAAACAAAGAGTTTTGAAATTTCGCGAGTGGTACGTCGACTGCATGAACATGCACACAAGCGACATCAGGAACCTCCTGCCTTTTGTTAGTTTGTATTTTTTTTTGTATTTCTTGTTAATTAATTTCGCGGAATTTTGTCTGTCAGTGACTTCCAAATGTTCCATTTTTGCTGAACTAATATATAGTGTTGTTAAGGGGTCACATGAAGACTAATTCGTGGCCTTGGGTTGTTTTCCGCTCTTTGATTTGGTTGTTCTCTATTTTACACCTTCTCTGTTTCCATTTTCAATAATATGTTTGTTTATTAGTTTTTTATATCACTACATTTTATCTGTCCCCATAGCAGCCACTTTTTTGGGGGGAGGGGGGTAAAGCCGAGGTACCAAGAATTAACCACTGTCTTCATAGATTTCAATCAGTGTATGATAATAACTGCTAACACATTCGCAAATACAATTTTTCTTCTTTTAATTAATGTATCAATAACTTACATTTTGCCGACATCCACAAGTCGAAAAATTCATTCCAAGTTCCAAAGAAGCTAAGAAATATATTGTCTTTCCTCGAATGGTGATAATACGATGCGCATGTGTCTTTCGGGTTTCTAATCATGTGTATTATCTTGCCTCTTTGTACGATGTGTCCCTTCGGAAGATACCGGAACTGACAATGAGTGTTGAGTAGTCTAGGCGATGGAAGGTCATCCGTGACAGAAAAGTCGGAAATGGTTTCCAGCATCGTCGTAGCTTTGTCTTTATTATCGAGTTCTGCTGTTTTTTCGGATTAACATACTGGTGATTTCGTTTATCCAATGTGTTCCTGGGAAAATGGATAATAACATCGTTAAAGACATGCATGTTTATAAAACTGGACAACATACAAAAGTGGAAAACATATCTGTAAAACTAATTTTCGATAATAATTACCCCGTTGGCAATTGCAGCTTACCAAAAGTATTATGTATGTGTGCTTACATTACAATACTGAGTTCTAAGTTGGGTGACTGTTGAGACTTGTGTGCTTACATTGTAAGTTTGTGTTTTCGGCATTGATGAATGCCAGTATTTTTGTGTCTACATGACAGTACATATATACCATATAATGTTTAAATCGTTTGTCTGTTTGTGCTATTTGTGAAAAATTTACAACAATAAAAAATGCATGCAATTCGCGTGGAATTCGAATATAATACATGAATATTAACTCATATGACTCGAGCTTAATTTTAATCATTCGTGTTTGTTTGTTGTTATAGATAAAATTAATACCTGACTTTGCGTACGTGCATATCATAATATCTGTATCTCTTGACTGGAAATTAGTGATATCTTTTAAAGCTTGTTCGGCTCCTTTCTCTCTAAATGGAAGGAAAGATGGATAACAAACTCCATCATGCTCCGGTAAGGGAACAGGTTCTAAGCTCTCTCTAATATTCTTAATTTTTTCCAAATCGAATGCCATAGTTTGAGTAATATATTTCTGCAATAAAAATTAATTTCAGTATAAATTTCTAATGGTTGACTCTTTGAATAATATTCATTGTATATTTGCCGAGCTCGAGAAGATAACTGTTGAGCTTATAACGAAATTATAATAATTTGTATTGTACGCGGTGTCAGGCTAGTTTGTGTTAAATTAGAACCTACATGTACATTTATATCGTGCCTTCTGTCTAGACTTGCAATAAATAAAATGCAAAGGATACCAAAGGCACATTCAAAATAAAAAGTATATAATAAACTGACAAAGCCATGACTAAGAAAGAAACAGACAAACAGCAGTACAACATACAACATTGAGCAACTATAATCCCGCACAAAACAGGGGGAAAATCAGGTGGTAATTCAGGGGAAAGTAGATCCTGCTCCACATGTGAAAATTGGTGTCACAATTCGTGAAACCTTGAACAATAGCATACCAGAAAGTTATAACGGTGCCATATATTGGAACAGAGAAAAAACGGGAAAATTCACACAAAGAAACCTACATTTACGTACAGGATGGGTTCCACTTGTGAACCATGATCTGGTTATTCTACGGAGCACATGAGATCCTCCTCTTTTTCGTTTTTTTGATGATGCTCTTGTTGCCTAAATTTGAGTTTTATATATGTTGTGTCTTGTACTTTTGTTTTTGTTGTTGTTGTTATTTTTTGTTTTCGTCTCGTGAGTTTGAATATCCCTTTTAGTGGAGACAAACGTCGAGTGTGTCCTTAGTGATTATAAAATTCAAATTGTTGATGATGCTTAGATGTAGTTTTTACTATTCATACTAGATATTTTAGAGGGTATCTACACATATTGCTGTATTTGCTATATTGATATTATCAACATGTAAGGTCATAGTTTGAGGTCTTGATAATATCGTGACAGCCACATATGTTGTACATTATGTAATTGGTCTACTGTTTCCTCAAAACAATAACATTAAAGAGATATGTCATCAAAATATTTGCAGAGGCGAAATGAATACTTAAACATGTTTATGTATACTTCATTATTAGCCCATGCTTCGTGTTGAAGGCCGTATTAATACGGTATCTTATTAACTTCAATTTGAATACGATATCTCATAAAGTATACAAAATAGCGTACACAACTTAATTAATCCGATATTTTATAAAATTGATTAGCTACATGTATCTAGAAATTGAAAAATATGAACAGGGCTTGCCATGTGGCTTCATTGTTCATGGTGTTAACAACACAAACTCATATACAAAAAAAAACCGCTGCAATGCCATTTCGATAAGTACCTAAAAGATACCTGAGGTTAATACAAACATACATATAATAGTACACATGACACAACATAGAACATTAAAGCCTAAGCAACACAAACCCCTTCAAAAATGAAGATATTCTCAAATACTTCGGAAGTGTAAGCAGATCCTGCTCCACATATATGTCACCCGTCGTTTTAAAAAGTCTAATTCGGTAGGTCACGAAAAAACGAACAGGATTGAAAGTACGGCAAGGAAGGTATCCGATATCATCCAAAACTGATATTTCATAATGGTCAATCAGCTCGTGATGGCTTCCGTAAAATTTAAGAATACATGTACAGGATAATGAAAAAAAAAGAATCTGTTAATACACAAACCTCAACTCGTTATCAGACTCAGCCAATAATGTCACAATAAAAAGCAACTTTAAACTTATTTATATACAATTAAAGGGGTTGTTATGAAGTATAACGTTCTAAATATTAACATATTTTAGTATGCCCTATTATCGCTATCACAAGTCACGTTATCAAACGGTAGGTTATGTAAGGTCAATCTATTATACCTAAAATATGTCCTAGTAAATGCATAGGTCATTGGCCCAACAACAGGTATGCAAGGATATACGTGTTATATTATCATTTTATCCCATGAATTTTATCGATTTTTCGCCACCACTATTTGGTCACAGTTTGAGCATTGTCCGTTTTGTAAAAGAAGTTTGTTAACTACATGAACAAAATTAAGTTTGTTAAAATTTTAAAACCTAGTAAAAGTAATAATTACTAACTGTATCAATCTTTTTATTATATGAAATTTAATAAATAATTCATGATTTTTTTTTATTAGTAAGATTTCTTTGTAAAATAAAAATATTTGTTGATATTTTTACTGTATAAATATATCAATAAATTAGATCTAAAGCATTTTTAATATGTTCGGCATTATAACATCTTGGTCGAACAATTAATTTGATGACAGTCTTATATTTTGAAAAAAAAATCAATGCTTTTTGATGATACATTGATGGTTTGCGTTATTTCCTTGACATTACATATATTGTGTGAAGTAATGTTCTTAGACTTACCCTGTAGTTATTTTTTCAAGATGATTTGAAGTCAGTACATTTGTATCTAATCCAAGTGAAGTAGACGTCAGTGGTTATACTACGTGTCGTAAACTTACAAACGCTCGTTTTCATATGCTACAGTGCTATCTCACATGTGTAGTAATGTCAGTGGTATGATTCGGGTATTATACCTGGTATTTACATTAGACGTTCTGATATTTAACCTTCACAAACTTGACTATGCTGTATGTTCTCATACATAAAACAACGATAATATACTAGGTCCACCTTTCAACGGCGTTGTTTCAAATATAGTGCGTTCCCTATATAACATTTAATCACATATTTGTAATAATAAAATATTCAACCAAAGTATATATATATATATATATATATATATATATGATCTGAACCATTTGAGTATTTGGAGCATACGCGTATGGTCGAACCATATGAGTATTATACTCGTTTGGTTATTAACGGGTCGGATCATATGATTATTTGAACCATATAGGTATTTTTTTCCAAAATGCAATTGAAACGTTTCAATAAGACAATAATCTTTATCTTAAAAAGAAATGATGTCAACATAGAAAATGTATTATTAAAATTGTATTTCACAATGCAAAGGCTACATAAACATTAACTATAAATGTCACAGTCAGTTGATCTTAGTTTTCATCGCTAATTGTATTCTTGCATGCAAAGTAAGAATGACATTTACTTCCACAAGAACCGAAGCTTTTCTGCATTTGCACGTTTTGATTGTGCACGAACCTTTTCAGTTACACCTTTTTCTTGCGAGTGACACCATATTTACAGATCAAATTAAATGAGTTAAGGTCCTTGTCGGTAATGTCATCTACTTTACACAATGAACGTGGTAAATCACTAGACCCGGTATACGTAAAGTAACAAAACTTCCTTTTATAATATGTGCATATTATGTTTTTGACATCTTATTGTACTTGAAATGGTAGGTAAAATTGAATGTGTGAAACTGCTGATTTTTATTTAATTAATTTTTTTTATTATTGAAATATAATAGAATGACATTTCTAATGACGTAACAACTAGAAGGGTCATACCTTATGAAGAGTGTAAAAGTATTTAAAGTAAACGTGTTGATTACCCCGACCATACGCGTACGGTCGGACCATATGAGTTTATAACCATATGGTCATGACCATACGCGTATGGTCCAAATACTCGTATGGTCCGGAACATATACACAATTCAAAAAATAACAAAATATATTTAACAAAAAAATGTATACCGGAATTGAAAACAACAGAATAAAAAAAATAGATATTTATATAACCAGAAGAAAAGTGACATTGTGAACTATTACCATAATTCGAAAATACAGGTATTATGTCTACTCTCCTCAGCGCATATGACTTTTTAATCAACAGAACAGTAAGCATCGAATGACTAATATTATAAAGAACTAAATGTAATTTCTTTTTTTCAGATAATTTTAAAAATCCTGGACAAAGAAAATATAATTATCATTTTCTATTTGTTTTCGCACAGATTTATTAATTGTACATATTAGAAAAAGTGTGTTTTATCTTCAACCTCATTAATATAACAATTTTCACTAATCATATTTCATTTTTGAATTCTTTTATAGCTAACCCTTTCTTTTTCACAGCAATTGTCACTTACACTAATTTTACATACAATTTTAGTCTTCAAAATATTTTTTAGGAATGTACATGTATTTGTCTAATTCATATTTTGACTTAACTTCATTGTAATACTTTACCTTACACATATTTATTTTTAGTGGATTGGGAAACAAGTTATTGCAACTTAAATTAATCCCTTTTCACTTTGGGGGTGCAAGTGCTACCTTGTAGCGGCATTAGTCTGCTCTTTATCGAAATCTACAAGGGTGTTTTTTACGTGCAAGTACTTTGTAAGTTAAGTAACCAACATTCAATCTATTCTGTTATCTCGTTCCTCAATTTACATAGTTCGTTAAATTATGACAGTTCTTGTCCATTCATTTTTGATGCGTTTTGTTATTTGATTTTGCCATGTGATTATGGACTTTCCGAATTGATTTTCCTCTGAGTTCAGTATTTTTGTGATTTTACTTTTTATATTCTCAATCAGTTTATTTGTTCCTGGCCTAGGAGTGTTATTCATCTTTAAACCGTATAAGAACTTCAAATATCGTTATCATCGTTACCTATTCCCTTTCTAACACGTTATCTCAAACTGAACTGCAAGGTCATCATAGAACTGAAGATATTTAAGGACAAACGTCATCTTGGACAACATTTGTGTCTAACCACAGAGTGAGTTACATTACTAACTTTGTATTTGATGCCTTTCTACCGTTCATCACATATTTGAACTCTTTATCCGTGATATACTGGAAATTTCACCTTCGTAATTGCAGCTTTATTTCGCGTTCAATGCTATTTTTTTTTTGACGTTTCATACATTATAACATTAATTCAACACATTGTAAAATTCAATTTGTATTTTCAGCTTTTTACCATTTGTTAGATTGGTTCTCGATTAAAGTATCTGCACCTGACAGTCTTTTCCGTTTGTTCTAGTATCTTAATCGCCGGTATATTTAATAGTCAGACCATTACAGTAAAAGGTCTACAACTTCCCTGGCGTGTCTCACAAATTACGCCACTCCACGTCAGTTCTACGTCTACAGCGTTCCTGTTGTGCCCTGCAATAAAACGTCATTCCTCGGAGTGCAGTAAATTGACGACAACCTGTCTATACATATCCGGACAAGGAACGACAACGTAGCAACGTTCTTAGCTGTTACATCGGCAGTACGCAATACAGCTTGTGTGTACCAGACAGCAAATCACCTACCTTAGCAACAGCTTACTATCCGTTAGTTGATTAGGAAACATGGATTATGATCACGCAGAACGCCAAGATGATTCGACGGACGCTTAGACGAAACAGAACTCAAAACAGAAGCGGGGCTGCAAATAGATGGTGGACAGCCTAGCGAATTCCGTCGAAAGTAGGTGAAAATCCCGCGGCTAGGCGAGTATGTGACCTCACGGAAAAAAGCCAGTGAACATTCACAAAAAAATGTTACAGGTTCTGTTAGGAACTAAAGGCCCTCTGGTTAGATATAGAATCCCAGTTATTGGAAGTCACCACGCCTCCCAACGAGCTCCAGCAACTCTTAACAGCCCAGGACAAACTTGTAAAAGCCTGTACTAATTATCGTATGCTCACATATGAATACCTGAACTTTCTGAAAAGGACAAGAACATTGACCAGACTAAAGGACATAGACGCATGTAATCTCTCATTGGATATTTTTGCTGTCCAAAGTGGACCTGGCCATGGAAACCTTACACGAACATCGCCTTGCCCTGACAAAGGCTAAATCCACAAAACGGAGACATCTAAAGGGGAAGAAAACCTCCAATAGCGGAAGCTCAAATGTCTCCGACATGTCAAGCCTAGCACTGAGGAAGCGTGTCAAAGTGGGGGCTGTTAAATCTAAAATAGCTTTTGCCGAAAAACATGCCCTTATCCTGAAACAGGAGGCCATATTAGAGGACCAGGCTCTGTTTAGACAAACTCAAATGAAGCCAAAATGGAGCAACAAGCCATTCATTCAGAACAAAAAGCCTTACGTAAAAAAATTCCAATGGAACAAGAAGCCTTACGTTAACTACTTCAAATGGAAGAAGAGGCTGCACAAAGAAAATTTCAACTAGAACAATAGGTCATACGCTGAAAAACTCAACTAGATCAAGAGGCTGCATATCCAATTCGGTAAAGGGCTAAACTAAAGGCCAATTTGAACCTTTTCGAAGCACAGAGAGAAGCTACAGCCGCAGAAGCCGAGACTTGTATCCTAGAGGACAACCAAGCATTAGACGATCTTCCTGACAAGACGTACGACCCGCTTCAATGTTTGCAAGATTTCGTCAATAAACATCCTGAAATATCTGCCGTACAGGAAGTGACAGTCCCTCATTAGAAAAACACAAACTCAGGTTAAGATTGAGCTTAGTCATGAAGCACAAGAGTTCGTGCCATCCGTGGCATCGAACTTGCCTTTACAAACACCTGCTGTCTTGCTTACAGATACTTAGTCACCAGAATTTACTTTATTCCCAGATCTGGGAACAGTAATTGGCATACAAAAACAAGGCGTTTCAGAGTAGACCCTTAAGCTTGATGTACCCCAAAATAGGGCGTTTCAGAGGAAATGACTGTTGCAAACCAGCAACAAACCAATCATAAATCGGAGATAACTAGATTTCTCCTACGTAAGGACCTGTTGCATGTGTTGTTCTCCCGTTTAATAAGCGGGGGGAATATTAGTTGTCAACTTTCTTAAACGTATCTCAAATTGAACTGTTAGGTTCTCACAGAACTGGAGAACATTCAAGGACAATCGTCATCTTTGACACAATTTATGGCTAATCACAGAGTGATTTACATTAATAACTTTGTATGTGATGCTTTCAAACCGTTCATCACATATTTGAACTCTTTATCCGTGATATATTGGACATTTCACCTTAAAGTTTGTTATTGCAGCTTTGTTTTGCGTTCAATGGACTGTGATATTATTTATTTTTGACGTTTCATACATTATAACATTAATCCAACACATTGTAAAATTGTATTTCATTTTCTATTTTCAGCATTTTACTATTTGTAAGATTGGTTCTTGATTAAAGTATCAGCACCTGATAGTCATTTCTGCTTGAGCCCAATCATCGGTTATTCTTTATGGTTAGGCTATTACACAATCAACCAAACTGAATTCCATAGACAATATACACATCAAAGTTCAGCAGGAATTGATGGTTAGGCATGTCATTATTTCCATGTACAAGGAAAAGGCTAAGATAATAAATAAGACATCGTCAACGCTGTAAAAAAAATAACACAACATAAAATACTCTTATTAAGCATGTTAAGTGATACACTGATAGGATAATCAATTTGACACATTTTCGATTAAACTTAAACAAAAGAAAATTTAAAAACCAAGTTATCCTTATAAAATATAAAACGGACACGTAGTATTAATGCCATCTGATCGATATCAATTGTTAATCAATTTCTGTCTGCGTTTAAATGTGTCCTGCAACTGCAAGTCTTTGTTATCAGACAAAACAAAATCAACGTTGTGCGTTTGATTAAAAAAAACCATATCAATTGATGATATACAACACTATGATGGAATCACCATATCATAACACAAATTAATCTTAAAAAGCACATATTTATAAATTTGTTTTCGTTATTTAAAAGAACACAATTACGTTAAAAGAAATCGGAAACAGGTGACTACTAGTAATATTTTCATGTCAATATATATTACTGTGCTTAATCCAAAATCTGAACAAGGAAAACCATGGTCGAACAAAGACAGTCAAAATAAACAGACTCAAATCTGTATCAAAACTAGATTAATAATTGACCAGTTATAATGGAGACTGTTAATAAAAGATAACGGTCATTCGGTATAAACATAAAATACATGTACATGAGCGATTTGTATAGAAAGGACATATGTCCGTTTTGAGGAAACAACACAAATAGTATTATAAAATCCTTATATTTAGACCTTTTCAACATCTCTCGACACCTACAGTTGAGAACGACTACGACAGGTAAAATGTGAAGGGTCGTCTCAAAAATCAAAAACAATTTGAGATCATTATTGATTTTATTGCTTTCAATCATTGACAATGATAAAACTTTCCTACAGAGTCCAAATGACATGTTTTTTTTTAAATTTATTATAAAGAAAATGATAGACTTTAAGTCACATTTCATCTTTTAGACATATAGCTTCTAGCTGTCCTTGTTGAATTTGGAAAACGAAAAGAACAAATCATGTTTTATTGTAGTTGATATTTAATTAAACAATGATTATGTCGGTTGACAAGGGCGGCACATGTCTGTTAGTTTTGGCCTTGGATGCCTCCATAATGCACTCACTACATGTACTTTGTATCATTTCAATTCACCAATTTGGTGTTCCACTTGAATTCTGTATTCACCAATCACTGCTTAAATGTTGTAACATTGAAACGAGGGATCAATTATATATTTTTTCAAAATTCATCAAGGAAATTCTTTACCTCGAACAAGATATCTTGAAGCGGAGAAGACCATCGTTGATAAAAAAAAAATAAAAAAAAAATCTTGATATTTTCCTTCGACCTAAAAAATCAATATGTAACTATGTAAAAATTGAATATGTACATCAACTAAGCTGAAGATCGGTGGAAAAACACAAAGTTGGTCGTGTGATACGGACGGACGGTCCAGTAATCTTTTTCATTTTTGAAAAAATCAAAAGCTTTTACACCAACAAATTAAATCGTTATTGGCATGCGGCAAATATTTGGCGAAAGACTCACATAATCACAAAAGTGAAGAGAAAATGGGTTAGGATCCTGAATGATTCGAATAATTGTTTAATCAATTCAACATGAAATGTCGTGCAAATACATACGAAATAAGAATATTATATGGCAGAGACATATGTATGGTGGACGGATGCGGACGTTTCCCCTTTTCGTGTTTTCGGGGAAATCCAGAAATCGAGAAAGCGGAATCGAGAAATCAAGAAATTGGGAAATCGAGAAATAGAGAAAGCAAAAACGCAAAATCGAGAATTTAATTTCGCGTTTTCGTGTTTTCTCTTTCGTGTTTTGACGTTTTTGCTTTCTTGATTTCTCGATTTCTCGATTTCCCAATTTCTCAATTCCCTATTTCTCGATTTCCCGATTTCCCGATTTCTCAATTTCTCGATTTTGCTTTCTCGATTTCTCGAGTTCCCAATTTCGCGTTTGCAAAATAAAAGGAGAAGTCACGAAAACGCGAAAAGGCGAAATAAATGGCCGCATCCGGCCACCATACATATATTTATATATTTATTTGGTTGATATATATTCTTAAACTATATAGTCAAAGCAGTATGCAACCGCCAATCCAATATGTTACGTAATGATAATCATGATGGTTTTTGTCTTTGAGACGACCCATCCATTTTACCTGTAAACTGTAGGTGTCATTAGTCGGTGTCGAGAGATGTTGAAAAGGTCTTTTACGACACTTGTAAACAATAGACTTAAGGTTACCATCTAATGCGTCAATGTACAACTTATTCAAATTTTTGGTTGAATAATTTGTTTCTCCTCTACCTTCATAATTTTTGGAAACATTCGATATAACAGTTATATACAAAAATTAATTGAGAGATAGTGTGTAAATGATTCGGTCATATAGCTGTATCGGAAACTTATAAGGGTTTTTGAACTCATCTCATTCTGGGCACAATGATCCTAAAAAACTGAATTTTTTAGGATCAAAACAATACAAAAGTTAACTAGCAACTCATCTAGTCAAAATAATCAAGCCGTCTGCTGAGGGTATTTTTCGATTTTGATATATATTTATAAAATTTTATTTAATAATTATTGCTACAACATGCAGTTGATAAATATAAAAATAAGGAAATGTGGTATGATTCCCGTTGAGATATATATCTGCAAAATGCTTATTCTTATATGATATATGTACCATGTCTCATTCGTGTTAAATAATTGTGATACAAGATAAGATGGATGTTTTCTCACTAATGCATAATATCCATTTTCGATGCGCAATACTTAGTTATTAAATGCGTATCAGATTGCTACTGCACGTACGGAATAAGATTATCACATGTAAAGCAACAGTCGTAAAGAAGGGCCAGATCTTTATTAGAGGTGCCTATTTGCCGAATGTAGGGATCGACAGACCAAAGTTGCTGGTATCCACGTCATATGGTCTTTTTGATATTTTGTCATTCACAATCATATAATGTCTCTTTAGTATATACATAATAAAATTGAGAATGGAAATGGGGAATGTGCAAAAGAGACAACAACCCGACCATAGAGCAGACAACAGCAGAAGGTCACCTATGTATTGTATGAAAATAAAAAATGTAAAAAATTTGAAAACATCAAAAAAGCAATGCTTCTTTATTTTAAGCAATGTCATATGGGAAAAATCATTATCTTTATTATATCACAGTACATTTCTTAAAAAAAACAAGAAAAAAAGTGTAACAAACATACTGAACTCCAGAACATGAGTAATGAAAGTTTATTGTATTATGTCGACCGATTATTTTAAGAACTTGTATAGTATGGTTACTCCATATTTGTATATATACACATTGTGTCATTCTGTTTTTCTTTTGACTTTGTAAAAGGTTAAGGTCATCAATGTCAATTAAAATGCGCATAACAACGATGAATATATGTTGTTGCGGTTTACATGATCAGGAAGACTGAAGTCTATATGTGCATATTACACTAGATTAAAAAGCCTTCGCCGGAAGAATATACGACATAGAAAAACATTTTTTTGTAATTTTACCAGAGTAAGCCTTTTAATAATTATTTATTGGCTAGTTCGATCTTCGCGGAAATCGAAATAGTATACAAAATACATTTTCTCTTATCAATTTATCATTGTGTTAAGATTTGCTGGATATTATTTTTTCGATTGCGCGATAACCATACAGTATTATCCCGTGGAATCATTATGGATGGTTTTGATCTAATAGTATTAGTCCTAGCTTTGTAGATAGTTTCCTATGATGGGTTTTCCTTCATGAAAGAAAAAGTTGACTGTCTTGGGAATCACGACAATAACGGTGAGCCTTGTCCTACTGATACGGAGTTTAAAGAGTACAAATGTAAGTTTTTTTTTAGCTTATTCGGATAATGAATGAATAAGTACATTTATAGTTGTATGATAGATTGATAGTTTATAAATTATCATTTAACAATACCAGTACAAATAATACAGAGAAGTTGAAAAATAATATACATAAAAATAAAAATGCATTAAAAATGCATAAAATTTCGGATGACCTAACACATAAAAGAATATATATATATATATGTAGTTATCATGCTGCAGTGTGTTCCTCGGGATATTTCCTTCACCTCAAAATATAATTTTCAATTGACCTTGCTTCTGAATATGTGGCATGTAGATGTATTGTCATAAGATGATGAGTCTATTGGCACGAGAAACTTCATGTGAGCTTGACCTTTGCCCTTAAGGTAAAACTTGTCTTTTTTGTTTGAATTAAATGGAGAAATAACTGTATGATTGGCACTCGTACCACATCTTCTTAGATATATTAGATATATAGATATATTGTTAGTTTTGTGTACCACGATGACCCTTTTCTCAAAATCCGCTTTGTGTGTTTTTTTGACCAGACTATGACTTTTTGACTCTTGACCTTTGCATATTGGATGTGTCTCTTGGTATGACTACCTTGACGTGAAGTCAGGAGTCTCTGGTTTTTGTTAGTCTTGTATGTTTTTAATTGTATGTTTCAGGGCCATCTGAAGCCCGCCTCTGGGCGAGGGATTTTCTCGCTTTGTTGAAGATATAAAAAAAAGAAGATGTGGTATGATTGCCAATGAGACAACTATCCACAAAAGACCAAAATGACACAGACATTGACAACTATAGGTCACCGTACGGCCTTCAAAAATGAGCAAAGCCCATACCGCATAGTCAGCTATGAGGACCCATTAGTGGCCTTTGACTGCTTTCTGCTCTTTTGACATGGTTACTGTCTCTTTTACACATTCCACATTTCCATTCTCAATTTTTAAGAATGTTTGGTTCAGATGAAACGAAATCCTGTAATTTCCGTGAATATCAAGTAAGAAAATTTACTGATTCAGTAGCATCGTGTGCTGCCAGTTGTGATAGATAATGCAAAATGTTTCAATCATTTCATGAACATGTAGGTATGGATAGTCTGCTTTTACATCATAAAAATTCACACAGAAGGTATACGCATATCAATAAACTGAACTCAATGCTAAGAACCTATAAAGTACACTTAGACAGAGAGCTCAATTTAGTGAAACACTTTGTTAAGTTGGTCACATTTAACTTGAAATATCACTGTCTGTTACCTAGGTCAGGAGTGAAAAAGTCAAAGTCTGATCAAATGTTCCATGTAACAAAATACACACAGCAGTCTTGCATGGTTCACGTAACAATGTCTTATGTCATAATGCACTACACATGCAAAATATAGAAAACCTAGGGCTGAGACAGAAACACAAGACATATAACTAAACTCAATTGAATGGTATTTGTATTGCAGGTCACTACAATTGCAAAAAAGGATTCTTTGCAACGATTATCTTACCACATATAATTGAGAATCGAGTCGTGCAGTTACATGGAGCTTTAAATACGTTTTTTAACCAGGCAAAGTCGCTCTCTATATATATATTCCGTATGTGAGGACATTCTAGATTTTAGATTATAAACGATTAATAAGATGCCGTTTTTATATATTAACACAAAACCCCGTGTGGATAGACTTGTTTTAACATTGATAAAAATCGCCATGAACTTTTAATTATAACATACATGACTTTTAAAATGTCGGGAGGTGTCGTTGCGGATTGCAAACATTATCTTTAGCGATATTCATATATGTAAATAATGTACATAAAGGTGGAACGATGATCCAAGAAATTCATGGATAAATTGTGGTGATGGGACCCACAGACACAGCACCAATGTAAATAATGAGCACCGACACCCAAAGCACATGTTCAACACACAGAAACTATGTGGTTCTCCTTTGAAGGGGGTAAAGATACAGAGGTAAGATAAGGTAAGTTATGTCAATAAATTAAAACGGTAAGATTAGACATTAAAACACTAAAAACTAGGGTTACCATTAATTTTTAACCCAACCATATGATAGTACTATGGTAAACTTATGGAAACACATGATACAGTCATGAAATTAAATATTTGAAATAGTACGACCAGAACAATACAAGACAGAGTTGTAAACAAAAGAAAGTAATGATACATATCGAATTTTTAATCCCAATGCACAAATTAGGAACCGTAGTTTTCATTCAATTTATTTATTTAAAATGTACGCTTGGTTAAACAATGGAAATTAACACTGTATATTTATATAAACGATCAATCTTGTAAATTATATATAAATATACTAAATAAATAAATGATTTGGAAAATACGTTGAAGGTATAAAAAGTCATGAGAATTCAGAATGCAATTAGGTTATATCCGGGCACTCTGGTTCTAAACCTTGGTTCCATCTGGGTTTTTGGTTCTGAACCTTGGTTCTATCCGGGTTCTTTGGTTCGAAACCATGGTAACTGGTTCAACATCCGGGTTGATTGGTTATAGCAACCCGACTTCTTGGTTCCATCTGGGTTCTATTCTAGATCATTCTAATGTCCCCGTTGAACTTGGAGAAGATAACCGCAAGTATCCGAATAAAAAGATTATAAAGTAGGTCAAAGACGCTAAAATTGTTTTTTAACATTAAACATTCCAGCATTGACGGTAAAGGAAGCTGTAAGGTATTTATTTCTTATTTTATTTATTTTGATAAGGAAACTAGATAAAAATAAAACATCGTAGAGATTTTAAAAATAAACCGAAGTATACAGTATATCAAAAGTATATCATACATCCTTTTATTTAATTCAGTCGTTCTGTTTTCATTTATTTTCCTTTACTCATCCCTTATTTTCGTTAATATTTCTAGAAGTTTTAAAACCACCCAATTAGGACATGTTGTTCAATTGGCCAACGAAATGTGCATCTAGCCACTTGACCAGTTGACGACTTGCATATATATTTGATTGCACATTTATTTTCAAGTTCGACTGAATTTTATCTAATTGGCTTTGTACTAATGTCAGATTTGATAGAAATACATGTGAAGTATATGTAACAAATCGTTTTGTTCAAAACAGAATGTTAAAAGACATATAAAAGTGATGATCAATTTAAGTTGGTAAGCTTTAATTAGTTGAAAAATAATCTATAAAATATTACAAAAAAGTATAAAATGTACAATAAATTTGTCAAATTTGATACTCCTTATATATGAAGGGCATGCATATAATCATTCGGCCCTAAATAAAGAAATCAAAATTAAGATTGAATATTTTTATAATAAAATTGTGTGTGTGTGTTAATGACAGTGCTAGTGGGATGAGTATCACCAGCACAATAGTCAGAACTTCTGTGTTGGCGCCATAGTTGAGGGGCATAAGGTGTTACCCTAGTCCGAACGTCCCAAAAAATGGGTTCCGTTCTCCTAACTTTAATTTGCCTCAACCAAATAATACAAAACTTATACACATAATAAAAAAAAAGATGTGGCATGAGTGCCAATGAGAATTCTCCAGAAGAGACCAAATGACACAGAAATTAACAACTATAGGTCACCATACGGCCTTCAACAATGAGCAAAGTCCATACCGCATAGTCAGCTATAAAAGGCACCGACATGACAATTTAAAACAATTCAAACGAGAAAACTAGCGGCCTAACTTATGTACAAAAAATGAACGATAAACAAATATGTAACACATAAACAAACGACTGTCACTGAATTACAGGCTCCTGACTTGGGACAGGCACATACATACAGAATAAGGCGGGGTTAAACATGTTAGCGGGATCCCCAACCTCCACCATATGTGGAATGAGTGCCAATGAGAACTCTCCACAAGAGCCCAGATGACACAGAAATTAACAATTATAGGTCATATACGGCCTTCAACAATGAGCAAAGTCCATACCACATAGTGAGCTATAAAAGGCACCGAAATGACAATGTCAAACAATATTCAAACGAGAAAAAAAACAGACAAATTTATGTACAAAAAATGAACGAAAAACAAATATGTAACACATAAACAAACGACAACCACTGAATTACAGGCTCTTGACTTGCGACAGTCACACACATACCGAATAAGGCGGGGTTGAACATGTTAGCGGGATTCCCACCATCCCCCTAACCTGAAACAATGCTTATTACCACAAAACACAAAATCTAATTTGAAATTTGGTAGCGTCACTTTTATCGTTCATGAGTTATCATGTCCCTTTAAAAAAAAAGAAATTGCTGACTTTTTCGTTTCCGTTCTTTTAAATAAGTTTGACTCAATCAAATGTTATGAACCTTATACGTAATGCTTATTACCCCATAACACAGATCTATCAAGTTCGATATTGGGTGACGTCACTGTTCATGAGTTATTAGATGTAAGAAGATGTGGTACACGTACCAATGATACAAATGTCAACACGGAGCCTTAAGATAGGAAAAATGCTAAATCTGTTGTTTCCGTTCTTTAACTTTAGTTTGCCAAATGTTTTTAAACTTATACACAATGTTTTTGGTCACAAAATGGTCAAAATTACGAGAATCCTGCATCTATATGTGGAAGTTTACTCATGGTTTTTTTTCACAAGCAGGGGCATCTGTGGCCCATAGACATATTCTACATTTATTTCAGTAAACAGCTTATTTACTTCCTTTGAATTCTACTTCTAATAGAATTAACTTGCATATTTTTTTCAGGATCTCGGTGCAGTTTGGCAACAGACAGTGACATTTCAAGTTACATGTTACCAGCATAACAAAGTGTTTCACTAGATTGAGCTCTCTGTGTAAGTGTACTTTAAAGGTTCTTTGCACTGAGTTCAGTTTATTGATATGCGTATACCTTCTGTGTGAATTTGTAAGATGTAAAAACAGACTATCCATATCTACATGTCCATGAAATGAAATCTAAGATAAAATGGTTGAAACAGTTTGCATTATCTATCACAACTGGCAGCACATGGTGCTACTGAAGCAGTAAATGTTCTCTCTATTTTTTTTTCACGGAAATTAAAGTATTTAGTTTTCATTTGAACCAAACATTCTTAACAATTCAGAATGGAATTGTGGAATGTGTAAAAGAGACAGTAACATGACAAAAGAGCAGAAAGCAGTCGAAAGCCACCAATGGGTCTTCAACAAAGCGAGAAAATCCCTCGCCCGGAGGCGGGTTTCAAATGGCCCCTAAACAAAATGTGAACTAGTTCAAACTCCAAAACATAAAACTGAACTTACAATTAAAAACATACAAGACTAACAAAAACCAGAGACTCCTGACTTGGTGTCAAGGTAATCATACCAAGAGACACACCCAATATGCATAGGTCAAGAGTCAAAAAGTCATAGTCTGGTCAAGAGTTCCTTGTCAAAAAAACATAAAGCAGATTTTGAGGAAAGGGTCATCGTGGAACACAAAACTAACAAATAAATCTTTATATCTAAAATAGATATATTAAGAAGATATAGTATGATTGCCAATCAGACAATTCTCCATCTAATTCAAACAAAATATACAAGTTGTACATTGAGGGCAAAGGTCAAGCTCACATAAAGTTTCTCGTGCCACTAGACTCACCATCTTATGACAATACATCTACATGCCACATATTTAGAAGCAAGTTCAATTGAAAATTATATTTTGAGGTCAAGGTATTATACACACTGTATCATTTTTGACAAACCCAACGTTCATAGGTCAAGAGTCAAAAAGTCATAGTCTGGTCACGAGTTCCATTTCACAAATGCACACAGCAGTCCTGCACGAAAGTTCATCATGGTACACGTAACAATGTCTTATGTCATGATGCACTACACATGCCAAATACAGAAAACCTAGTTCAGAGACAAAAACACAAGACATATGTATGGCAAGCCGTTCTCGTCAAAACTGTGTTTAAACCATTTTTCGAGAAATTTACACACTGAGAATTACAACAAAGCACACTGAGATTTTAAAACTTCAAAACGCACACTGAGAATTGAAAATTACACACTGAGAATTGAAAATTACACACTGAGAATTAAAAATTACACACTGAGATTTCATAAAGACGCACTGAGATTACAAAAATGAAAAACGCACACTGAGAATTGAAAATTACACACTGAGAATTGAAAATTACACACTGAGATTTCAAAAAGACACACTGAGAATAAATTTACTGAAAACACACACTGAGAATTTGAAATTACACACTGAGAATTTAAAATTACACACTGAGATTTGTGCGCACTTTTTATGCGCACATATCTAATTAGCATACTTAATCTGAATCTATTACAAGCTTAAAACAACAAGGGGACAGAACTCATTAGTCCTTCTATTTGGTTCCAAATTATTAATAAAAAAACTTTAGAAATACAAGAACAAGAAAAATACCCACTTACTCTTATTACAAAATATAACCAAATGGTGAAAAACTTTATTAAAATTATAAGAAAACATTGGAACAATCTGCAAAAGAATAAAGTGAAATTTTTACCCAAGTGTCTATTATAGCATATAAACGTAACAAAAATATACAAGATTAACTAGCGAAACCAGGAAAACAGTTGGAAGACCTTTTGAAAAGGGACCCACGGTTTTAAGTAAAAAAAATCATCCCTATCAATGGCGGATCCAGAACTTTTCATGAGGGGGGCCCACTGATTGACCTAAGAGGGGGCCCGCTCCGGTCATGCTTCAGCGATTCCCTATATAATCAACCAAATTTTTCCCACGAAAGGGGGGCCCGAGCCCCCCAGGGCCACCCCCCCCCCTTGGATCCGCCTATGCCGATACACTGGTAGTAATGACCTGAATTATAGGCAATAAACTTATGAATATGAGCGATGTTAAGTCTTGAAATTTATTACGAATGTTGGTTGAAGGAATCGCAGTTCATTATAATGACAAGAGTTCTTGAGATCAAGATATTAATCTGTTGAATTATTCATCTCATGAATATTCATTAGTAATTTGCATATTAATCTCTGTGTGTATTTTTGAAATCTCAGTGTGTAATTGACAATTCTCAGTGTGTGTTTTTCAATTTATTTCATCTCAGTGTGTCTTTTAAAAATCTCAGTGTGTATTTTTCAATTCTCAGTGTGCGTTTTTCATTTTTGTAATCTCAGTGCGTCTTTATGAAATCTCAGTGTGTAATTTTTAATTCTCAGTGTGTAATTTTCAATTCTCAGTGTGTAATTTTCAATTCTCAGTGTGTAATTTTCAATTCTCAGTGTGCGTTTTGAAGTTTTCAAATCTCAGTGTGCTTTGTTGTAATTCTCAGTGTGTAAATTTTTCGAAAAATGGTTTAAACATAGTTTTGCCGAGAACGGCTTGCCATACATATGACTAAACTCAATGGAACGGTACTTGTATTGCAGGTCACTACAATTGCCTTCAAAATAGAACATAAACTCTCGCAACACTGCAAAGTTAAACCGTCTTTCACAAAAGTTTGAGCAGGATTCTATGCAACGATTATCTTAACACTGTTAATTGAGAATCGAGTCGTGCAGTTACATGTATGTCAATAAATTAAAACTGTAAGATTAGACATTAAAACACTAAAAACTATGGTTTACCATTAATTTCTAACCTAACCATGTTATAGTACTACAATGTATGTTAAACTGATGGAAACACATGATACAGTCATGAAATTGCTATTCGCAATAGTACGACCAGAACAATACAATACAGAGTTGTAAACAAATGAAAGTAATGATACATACGAATTTTTAATCACAATGCACAAATATGGAACCGTAGTTTTCATTCAATTTATTTATTTAAAATGTACACTTGCGTTAAACAATGGAAATTAACACTGTATATTTATATAAACGATCAATCTTGTAAATAAATGAATAAATAATATATAAAAGCTGTTTCTCATACAATTTGAAATGATATTTTGTGTACGACAAAAGATACAGGATGAAAAGTCGAGATAGTCCAAACTTTCATAAAACACTCTTTCAATGACAATATCAAATAATGATAAGGTAAATGTCAGCTTGCATATGGAGTGTATATCTCCAAGTTAATAAGAAATTCCAAGGCTTGTATTTCCTATCATGATTTCCTTGATAGAAGGTTGCTACTCTAAAGAAAGCTATTACACCAAAAGAAGTTCCAAGTGGTGAATTTCAAATAATCCCTTCGTAAGTTTTACGGACGCCATCACGAAGTGAAAGACCGTTATGGAATGATATCGGATATGCTCCAAATGTCGTAACTACAATCCCGTCTGTTTTTCCCAAAATACGACCTATTACTATAGATATTGATTTTGTTATCAGTAAGTTAAAATTAAAGTAAATATTATTGCTGTATATATATACGAAAGCTTAGAAGGATGATTCGAGATCCGATATTCGAAATTCGAGATTCAATATCTGAAGTTTGAAATTCGAAATTCGAAATTCGAGATTCGATATTCGAAACTCTATATCCAGCGTCACCAATCAGAAGAATGCTTCTAACTTGGGAATTATTTTAGACCAATGAACTATGTTTTTACATAAATGATATTAAAATTAGCGGGTTTATAAATACACGTGTGCTTTTAACTGCATAGTGTAGTAAATTGGTTGTCGTGCAGGACAGAAATAAGAAGGTATGTTTTTATTTGTATATTGCACTATTTGTTTGAAGTTTAGTTCAGCTGCACGAATCTAATAAAGATGTATATGCCCACTACACGATTGAAGCCTTACATGCATGTACATGGCTACACACAAAAAAAGATAGTGGTCGTTCAAATGATTGACACTTGTATGCTGATCAGGTTGTAAACATAAGCAACCAGTAGCTGTGGAACATGCATTCATTATAGTTTCAGTTGAAGGGGCGGCTTCACAGGTGGAATGGAAGGGTGATTGTGTAAATGGTTTCATGCCATACAAATTTATTTTGACCAGTTCCTTTTCGGAAGCCATAGAATCCCAAAAGGCGCGCAATGAAACTTTATGTGGAAATCACGATTTCTACAGAGCAGAAAACGACCAAAAATCATATAAATAGTATTTAATGTTACAAGTGGGTTTATGATTATACTGAATGACCAGAGAATAATTATAATAACATTGTATTCTTTTGATGCAGTCGGTTTTTACTATCTTAAGTATTCAAAGTACCTAAAGACTATACCACTGCCCACTGATCTTGCCTGGCTTATTGAACTACTGATGTTTATAAAAATATGGTAGTTCTCATTTTAATAGTGATTCGTGATATTAAAACCTATGAGTTTAATTAGGTATTTGAAATCTGTTACTGCTTACAGATCGAAATAACAAGAACGACATCATGTGTTGGTCATCTTTTTTAAGGGAATGTATCCTGAAAATAATTTTAAAAAATATTTTTTGGAGATGAATTATCTCCATTTTGATTTTTTAATCGAAAAGAATTATTAGTTTTCTTATTCGAAGGGTTGTCTTTTTTTCGGGCTTCTTCCGCTAATAATAACTTACCGCCACGAAATAGCATACCAGTGGCGCTCAAAAGTGGCGTTAAAAACCTGGCTAAACCGTATTCTGCACAAACCGAAAAACTTGATTGTATCATACTATTTATATATAAATGTTTCTTTTTTTTTAAGCAGTTAATGTACTATTATACTGCAATCAGCTATTTTACTATACAGATAAAGCTATACGTATAAGCGTTTGCTTTATATGTCAATGACCTCAACTAAACTATAAGCCCCACCTTCTTACTGGAACTTCTGTATTTCATCAACAACGTCACGTCACAATCATGACAACGTGTAGTAACAATGGTCAAACTTTTATGAATTTAAACTTGTTATGTCTTCAAATTATATACCATGTTTATTAAATGATTAATTATTAAGTTCATTTTTCTAATTCCTTAAAATGTCAATGTCCTACCGCCTTGACTACGGTCATAGGGTAATACCCCAAAATGGTACCCAAAGTGGGAAATTCCAAACACTTTTTTTTACAATATTTGTTACATATTTTTTTTATTCTTTTAAAATTTTATCGATTCAGTATAAAAACAATATACGTCACTGATGAGTCTTATGTAGACGAAACGCGCGTCTGGCGTTCTAAATTATAATTCTGGTACCTTTGATAACTATTTACACCACTGGGTCGATGCCACTGCACTGCCACGTATGACTAGGTTGTTGATAGGAAAAAGTCAATGAAATAAATAAATAAATGAATAAATAATATATAAAAGCTGTTTCTCATACAATTTGAAATGATATTTTGTGTACGACAAAAGATACAGGATGAAAAGTCGAGATAGTCCAAACTTTCATAAAACACTCTTTCAATGACAATATCGAATAATGATAAGGTAAATGTCAGCTTGCATATGGAGTGTATATCTCCAAGTTGATAAGAAATTCCAAGGCTTGTATTTCCTATCATGATTTCCTTGATAGAAGGTTGCTACTCTAAAGAAAGCTATTACACCAAAAGAATTTCCAAGTGGTGAATTTCAAATAATCCCTTCGTAAGTTTTACGGACGCCATCACGAAGTGAAAGACCGTTATGGAATGATATCGGATATGCTCCAAATGTCGTAACTACAATCCCGTCTGTTGTTCCCAAAATACGACCTATTACTATAGATATTGATTTAGTTATCAGTAAGTTAAAATAAAACTAAATATTATTGCTGTATATATATATACGAAAGCTTAGAAGGATGATGCGAGATCCGATATTCGAAATTCGAGATTCAATATCTGAAGTTTGAAATTCGAAATTCGAAATTCGAGATTCGATATTCGAAACTCTATATCCAGCGTCACCAATCAGAAAAATGCTTCTAACTTGGCAATTATTTTAGACTAATGAACTATGTTTTTACATAAATGATATTAAAATTAGCGGGTTTATAAATACACGTGTGCTTTTAACTGCATAGTGTAGTAAATTGGTTGTCGTGGAGGACAGAAATAAGAAGGTATGTTTTTATTTGTATATTGCACTATTTGTTTGAAGTTTAGTTCAGCTGCACGAATCTAATAAAGATGTATATGCCCACTACACGATTGAAGCCTTACATGCATGTACATGGCTACACACAAAAAAGATAGTGGTCGTTCAAATGATTGACACTTGTATGCTGATCAGGTTGTAAACATAAGCAACCAGTAGCTGTGGAACATGCAGTCATTATAGTTTCAGTTGAAGGGGCGGCTTCACAGGTGGAATGGAAGGGTGATTGTGTAAATGGTGTCATGCCATACAAATTTATTTTGACCAGTTCCTTTTCGGAAGCCATAGAATCCCAAAAGGCGCGCAATGAAACTTTTTGTGGAAATCACGATTTCGAAAATTGGTATGCATTTAGTTTTTGTCTGAGGCATTTATACGGTATAGGTAGACTTGTTACATGTCCCATCCTAATTTTCTTTTTCTTTTTCTCCAATTTTACCCCTTTAACAATTTTATTGTGATATAAAGAGATTTACAGTATATTGCATTTAACACATGCATAGGAACCTTTCTCCAAAGCCGATCAGTTTACTGGCAGTTTTCAGTAAACATACATTAAATAAATTAGTAAGAAAAAAAGAAATAAAAGAAAGGGAATTGTAGCAAGTCTATATGTTATACGTAACTTTTTCGCGTCTGACGTACTAAATTATAATCCTGGTACCTTTGATAACTATTAACTGGTGTGTTTAATAAACCATTATCTAACATATTTCACCAATTTACATATAATACACCAGTATGTCATGTCTTATCGAAAGAATGCGAGAAGTGCGTTTAAATCTAATTTCGATTTCATGCGGAATAAAAAATGGAAACGGGATATGTATCAAAGAGGCAACTACCCGACTACAGAGCAGAAAACGACCAAAAATCATATAAATAGTATTTAATGTTACAAGTGGGTTTATGATTATACTGAATGACCATAGAATAATTAAAATAACATTGTATTCTTTTGATGCAGTCGGTTTTTACTATCTTAAGTATTCAAAGTACCTAAAGACTATACCACTGCCCACTGATCTTGCCTGGCTTATTGAACTACTGATGTTTATAAAAATCTGGTAGTTCTCATTTTAATAGTGATTCGTGATGTTAAAACCTATGAGTTTAATTAGGTATTTGAAATCTGTTACTGCTTACAGATCGAAATAACAAGAACGACATCATGTGTTGGTCATCTTTTGAAGGAAATGTATCCAGAAAATAATTTAAAAAAATATTTTTTGGAGATGAATTATCTCCATTTTGATATTTTAATTGAAAAGAATTATTAGTTTTCTTATTCGAAGGGTTGTCTTTTTTTTCGGGCTTCCTCCGCTAATAATAACTTACCGCCACGAAAAAGCATACCAGTGGCGCTCAAAAGTGGCGTTAAAAACCTGGCTAAACCGTATTCTGCACAAACCGAAAAACTTGATTGTATCATACTATTTATATATAAATGTTTCTTTTTTTTAAGCAGTTAATGTACTATTATACTGCAATCAGCTATTTTACTATACAGATAAAGCTATACGTATAAGCGTTTGCTTTATATGTCAATGACCTCAACTAAACTATAAGCCCCACCTTCTTACTGGAACTTCTGTATTTCATCAACAACGTCACGTCACAATCATGACAACGTGTAGTAACAATGGTCAAACTTTTATGAATTTAAACTTGTTATGTCTTCAAATTATATACCATGTTTATTAAATGATTAATTATTAAGTTCATTTTTCTAATTCCTTAAAATGTCAATGTCCTACCGCCTTGACTACGGTCATAGGGTAATACCCCAAAATGGTACCCAAAGTGGGAAATTCCAAACACTTTTTTTTACAATATTTGTTACATATTTTTTTTATTCTTTTAAAATTTTATCGATTCAGTATAAAAACAATATACGTCACTGATGAGTCTTATGTAGACGAAACGCGCGTCTGGCGTTCTAAATTATAATTCTGGTACCTTTGATAACTATTTACACCACTGGGTCGATGCCACTGCACTGCCACGTATGACTAGGTTGTTGATAGGAAAAAAGTCAATGAAATAAATAAATAAATGAATAAATAATATATAAAAGCTGTTTCTCATACAATTGGAAATGATATTTTGTGTACGACAAAAGATACAGGATGAAAAGTCGAGATAGTCCAAACTTTCATAAAACACTCTTTCAATGACAATATCGAATAATGATAAGGTAAATGTCAGCTTGCATATGGAGTGTATATCTCCAAGTTGATAAGAAATTCCAAGGCTTGTATTTCCTATCATGATTTCCTTGATAGAAGGTTGCTACTCTAAAGAAAGCTATTACACCAAAAGAATTTCCAAGTGGTGAATTTCAAATAATCCCTTCGTAAGTTTTACGGACGCCATCACGAAGTGAAAGACCGTTATGGAATGATATCGGATATGCTCCAAATGTCGTAACTACAATCCCGTCTGTTGTTCCCAAAATACGACATATTACTATAGATATTGATTTTGTTATCAGTAAGTTAAAATAAAACTAAATATTATTGCTGTATATATATATACGAAAGCTTAGAAGGATGATGCGAGATCCGATATTCGAAATTCGAGATTCAATATCTGAAGTTTGAAATTCGAAATTCGAAATTCGAGATTCGATATTCGAAACTCTATATCCAGCGTCACCAATCAGAAAAATGCTTCTAACTTGGGAATTATTTTAGACTAATGAACTATGTTTTTACATAAATGATATTAAAATTAGCGGGTTTATAAATACACGTGTGCTTTTAACTGCATAGTGTAGTAAATTGGTTGTCGTGGAGGACAGAAATAAGAAGGTATGTTTTTATTTGTATATTGCACTATTTGTTTGAAGTTTAGTTCAGCTGCACGAATCTAATAAAGATGTATATGCCCACTACACGATTGAAGCCTTACATGCATGTACATGGCTACACACAAAAAAGATAGTGGTCGTTCAAATGATTGACACTTGTATGCTGATCAGGTTGTAAACATAAGCAACCAGTAGCTGTGGAACATGCAGTCATTATAGTTTCAGTTGAAGGGGCGGCTTCACAGGTGGAATGGAAGGGTGATTGTGTAAATGGTGTCATGCCATACAAATTTATTTTGACCAGTTCCTTTTCGGAAGCCATAGAATCCCAAAAGGCGCGCAATGAAACTTTTTGTGGAAATCACGATTTCGAAAATTGGTATGCATTTAGTTTTTGTCTGAGGCATTTATACGGTATAGGTAGACTTGTTACATGTCCCATCCTAATTTTCTTTTTCTTTTTCTCCAATTTTACCCCTTTAACAATTTTATTGTGATATAAAGAGATTTACAGTATATTGCATTTAACACATGCATAGGAACCTTTCTCCAAAGCCGATCAGTTTACTGGCAGTTTTCAGTAAACATACATTAAATAAATTAGTAAGAAAAAAAGAAATAAAAGAAAGGGAATTGTAGCAAGTCTATATGTTATACGTAACTTTTTCGCGTCTGGCGTACTAAATTATAATCCTGGTACCTTTGATAACTATTAACTGGTATTTTTAATAAACCATTATCTAACATATTTCACCAATTTACATATAATACACCAGTATGTCATGTCTTATCGAAAGAATGCGAGAAGTGCGTTTAAATCTAATTTCGATTTCATGCGGAATAAAAAATGGAAACGGGATATGTATCAAAGAGGCAACTACCCGACTACAGAGCAGAAAACGACCAAAAATCATATAAATAGTATTTAATGTTACAAGTGGGTTTATGATTATACTGAATGACCATAGAATAATTAAAATAACATTGTATTCTTTTGATGCAGTCGGTTTTTACTATCTTAAGTATTCAAAGTACCTAAAGACTATACCACTGCCCACTGATCTTGCCTGGCTTATTGAACTACTGATGTTTATAAAAATATGGTAGTTCTCATTTTAATAGTGATTCGTGATATTAAAACCTATGAGTTTAATTAGGTATTTGAAATCTGTTACTGCTTACAGATCGAAATAACAAGAACGACATCATGTGTTGGTCATCTTTTGAAGGAAATGTATCCAGAAAATAATTTAAAAAAATATTTTTTGGAGATGAATTATCTCCATTTTGATATTTTAATTGAAAAGAATTATTAGTTTTCTTATTCGAAGGGTTGTCTTTTTTTTTCGGGCTTCCTCCGCTAATAATAACTTACCGCCACGAAAAAGCATACCAGTGGCGCTCAAAAGTGGCGTTAAAAACCTGGCTAAACCGTATTCTGCACAAACCGAAAAACTTGATTGTATCATACTATTTATATATAAATGTTTCTTTTTTTTTAAGCAGTTTATGTACTATTATACTGCAATCAGCTATTTTACTATACAGATAAAGCTATACGTATAAGCGTTTGCTTTATATGTCAATGACCTCAACTAAACTATAAGCCCCACCTTCTTACTGGAACTTCTGTATTTCATCAACAACGTCACGTCACAATCATGACAACGTGTAGTAACAATGGTCAAACTTTTATGAATTTAAACTTGTTATGTCTTCAAATTATATACCATGTTTATTAAATGATTAATTATTAAGTTCATTTTTCTAATTCCTTAAAATGTCAATGTCCTACCGCCTTGACTACGGTCATAGGGTAATACCCCAAAATGGTACCCAAAGTGGGAAATTCCAAACACTTTTTTTTACAATATTTGTTACATATTTTTTTTATTCTTTTAAAATTTTATCGATTCAGTATAAAAACAATATACGTCACTGATGAGTCTTATGTAGACGAAACGCGCGTCTGGCGTTCTAAATTATAATTCTGGTACCTTTGATAACTATTTACACCACTGGGTCGATGCCACTGCACTGCCACGTATGACTAGGTTGTTGATAGGAAAAAAGTCAATGAAATAAATAAATAAATGAATAAATAATATATAAAAGCTGTTTCTCATACAATTGGAAATGATATTTTGTGTACGACAAAAGATACAGGATGAAAAGTCGAGATAGTCCAAACTTTCATAAAACACTCTTTCAATGACAATATCGAATAATGATAAGGTAAATGTCAGCTTGCATATGGAGTGTATATCTCCAAGTTGATAAGAAATTCCAATGCTTGTATTTCCTATCATGATTTCCTTGATAGAAGGTTGCTACTCTAAAGAAAGCTATTACACCAAAAGAATTTCCAAGTGGTGAATTTCAAATAATCCCTTCGTAAGTTTTACGGACGCCATCACGAAGTGAAAGACCGTTATGGAATGATATCGGATATGCTCCAAATGTCGTAACTACAATCCCGTCTGTTTTTCCCAAAATACGACCTATTACTATAGATATTGATTTTGTTATCAGTAAGTTAAAATAAAACTAAATATTATTGCTGTATATATATATACGAAAGCTTAGAAGGATGATGCGAGATCCGATATTCGAAATTCGAGATTCAATATCTGAAGTTTGAAATTCGAAATTCGAAATTCGAGATTCGATATTCGAAACTCTATATCCAGCGTCACCAATCAGAAAAATGCTTCTAACTTGGGAATTATTTTAGACCAATGAACTATGTTTTTACATAAATGATATTAAAATTAGCGGGTTTATAAATACACGTGTGCTTTTAACTGCATAGTGTAGTAAATTGGTTGTCGTGGAGGACAGAAATAAGAAGGTATGTTTTTATTTGTATATTGCACTATTTGTTTGAAGTTTAGTTCAGCTGCACGTATCTAATAAAGATGTATATGCCCACTACACGATTGAAGCCTTACATGCATGTACATGGCTACACACAAAAAAGATAGTGGTCGTTCAAATGATTGACACTTGTATGCTGATCAGGTTGTAAACATAAGCAACCAGTAGCTGTGGAACATGCAGTCATTATAGTTTCAGTTGAAGGGGCGGCTTCACAGGTGGAATGGAAGGGTGATTGTGTAAATGGTGTCATGCCATACAAATTTATTTTGACCAGTTCCTTTTCGGAAGCCATAGAATCCCAAAAGGCGCGCAATGAAACTTTTTGTGGAAATCACGATTTCGAAAATTGGTATGCATTTAGTTTTTGTCTGAGGCATTTATACGGTATAGGTAGACTTGTTACATGTCCCATCCTAATTTTCTTTTTCTTTTTCTCCAATTTTACCCCTTTAACAATTTTATTGTGATATAAAGAGATTTACAGTATATTGCATTTAACACATGCATAGGAACCTTTCTCCAAAGCCGATCAGTTTACTGGCAGTTTTCAGTAAACATACATTAAATAAATTAGTAAGAAAAAAAGAAATAAAAGAAAGGGAATTGTAGCAAGTCTATATGTTATACGTAACTTTTTCGCGTCTGGCGTACTAAATTATAATCCTGGTACCTTTGATAACTATTAACTGGTATTTTTAATAAACCATTATCTAACATATTTCACCAATTTACATATAATACACCAGTATGTCATGTCTTATCGAAAGAATGCGAGAAGTGCGTTTAAATCTAATTTCGATTTCATGCGGAATAAAAAATGGAAACGGGGTATGTATCAAAGAGGCAACTACCCGACTACAGAGCAGAAAACGACCAAAAATCATATAAATAGTATTTAATGTTACAAGTGGGTTTATGATTATACTGAATGACCATAGAATAACTAAAATAACATTGTATTCTTTTGATGCAGTCGGTTTTTACTATCTTAAGTATTCAAAGTACCTAAAGACTATACCACTGCCCACTGATCTTGCCTGGCTTATTGAACTACTGATGTTTATAAAAATATGGTAGTTCTCATTTTAATAGTGATTCGTGATATTAAAACCTATGAGTTTAATTAGGTATTTGAAATCTGTTACTGCTTACAGATCGAAATAACAAGAACGACATCATGTGTTGGTCATCTTTTGAAGGAAATGTATCCAGAAAATAATTAAAAAAAATATTTTTTGGAGATGAATTATCTCCATTTTGATATTTTAATTGAAAAGAATTATTAGTTTTCTTATTCGAAGGGTTGTCTTTTTTCGGGCTTCCTCCGCTAATAATAACTTACCGCCACGAAAAAGCATACCAGTGGCGCTCAAAAGTGGCGTTAAAAACCTGGCTAAACCGTATTCTGCACAAACCGAAAAACTTGATTGTATCATACTATTTATATATAAATGTTTCTTTTTTTTAAGCAGTTAATGTACTATTATACTGCAATCAGCTATTTTACTATACAGATAAAGCTATACGTATAAGCGTTTGCTTTATATGTCAATGACCTCAACTAAACTATAAGCCCCACCTTCTTACTGGAACTTCTGTATTTCATCAACAACGTCACGTCACAATCATGACAACGTGTAGTAACAATGGTCAAACTTTTATGAATTTAAACTTGTTATGTCTTCAAATTATATACCATGTTTATTAAATGATTAATTATTAAGTTCATTTTTCTAATTCCTTAAAATGTCAATGTCCTACCGCCTTGACTACGGTCATAGGGTAATACCCCAAAATGGTACCCAAAGTGGGAAATTCCAAACACTTTTTTTTACAATATTTGTTACATATTTTTTTTATTCTTTTAAAATTTTATCGATTCAGTATAAAAACAATATACGTCACTGATGAGTCTTATGTAGACGAAACGCGCGTCTGGCGTTCTAAATTATAATTCTGGTACCTTTGATAACTATTTACACCACTGGGTCGATGCCACTGCTGGTAAACGTTTCGTCCCCGAGGGTATCACCTGCCCAGTAGTCGACACTTCGGTGTTGACATGAATATCAACAATGTGGTAATTTTTTTTTATAAATTTCCTGTTTACAAAACTTTGAATTTTTCTAAAAACTAAGGATTTTCTTAACCCAGGCTTAGATTACCTTAGCCGTATTTGGCACAAGTTTTTGGAATTTCGGATCCTCTATGCTCTTTTGTACTTGTTTGGCTTTATAAATATTTTGATATGAGCGTCACTAATGAGTCTTATGTACAATTGAAAATAAAACGAAATTCATCTTCGATGACTTTACTAGTTTTACACAGTCTGTGTTCTCGAGGAATTTAATGTAACGATCATTTTCTATTTCAAGGTCATGGTCACTTGTATGACATTTAGCAAAACAATATTCTTGATAGAAAAAACATTAAACAATAAGTACAGATTTGCTTCAAGTGAAAGTTTTAAGTTTTTCTTTCTTCATTCTATTTCTATTTAACTTTTATATAAATCCTTATAATAGTCATTTATTTCATTTTTAATTTCTGATTGTAAATGGCTCACATCTGTAATGTTCTTACAATTGGCCGCTTTGTCTTTGAGGCTATAATATGTTAAGACATATATGTATACCGAGAATATACACCTTGTCAATCAAGGGACTTTGAAAGTTCAAATGCCTCTTTCAATAATGGGTTCAACATATCAATATTTAGTCTAGCAAAGTATAACATAGATTGGGTTGGAATAAAATTTTCAACTGGAAGGTAATCATACCTCATCTCTTCAATGGGCATTAAGAAACCCCAAAATAATCGGGAGTAATTGTAGGTGCTTCTGGAGGATTACCTGCTCAAAATACACAACTGGTCATGTTGCCTCTATAAACAAAGTTGTTATTTTACAAGGAGATATATATAAATAAAGTTGAGAATGGAAATGGGGAATGTGTCAAAGAGACAACAACCCGACCAAATAAAAAAACAACAGCAGAGGGTCACCAACAGGTCTTCAATGTAGCGAGAAATTCCCGCACCCGGAGGCGTCCTTCAGCTGGCCCCTAAACAAATATATACTAGTCCAGTGATAATGAACGCCATACTAATTTCCAAATTGTACACAAGAAACTAAAATTAAAATAATACAAGACTGAAGTCGTCATTATTGAGAGCCAAAATATCATCCAAATATCTAAAAGTATTATTAAATTCGTTTATCAGATGTTGTTTCGATGGGTCTTTGCTTATTTTTGTCATAAATTGTAACTCATAACAATACAAAAACAGGTCCGCAATAAGTGGTGCACAGTTAGTCCCCATTGGAATTCCGATAATCTGGCGATATACGGAATCCCCAAAGCGAACAAAAATGTTATCTAGTAAAAATTCAAGGGCATATATAGTATCAAAGCATGTCCAATTAACATAGTTTTTTTGTTTATTGCTACTAAAAAATGTCCTAAAAGAGTTTGAACATATATTCACATTCTGATTTTTTGAATGCCCATTTAATTAGGTGTGTGAATTTTTTCTTAATGAGAATGTGAGGCAATGTGGTATACAGGGTAGAAAAATCAAAACTTTGAACAGATTCAGTTTTCTATTTCGTAAATATTTAATAGGCTTACCCTAAAGTAAAAAAAAAATATACGTTCAATTTTTTTTAGTAAAAATATGTAGTGCAATTCCCTAATACATTTAAGAAAATATGTGAAAAAAAAACCGAATCATTTGAGTCACATTTATCAGTTAATTCACACGTAAACTAAACACAATTATGTTCACATTAATAAAACTAAATGCGTATATGTAGTTTAAATCATGTTTTGTCTAAATGCAGTCGGTAGTGAATGTGAGCCTTGTATGGGTAAGTGTACACACATCTAGATATTTAAAACATGAGTTTTACCATGTAAATTGAAAGAAGAAAGTTTTTTTTGATATTTATAACAATTATTAATGAAGTTCATTACTTAATTTTACAATTATCTTAACTTTATATATTGCTTTGTTATATCACAAACAAACTGTATGTAAATTTATAAACCCCTTATCAAGACACAAAACATAATGACTGGCAAACACATAATTCATTTGATAATGTCTTCCCGAATCGACTAAACGTAAATACAAATACTTGTCACTGGTCTTTACTCAATCAACAATTTTCTCATCAATGTATTATTTAAAACTGATAAAATGTATTGTTTGACTTGTATTTAGGATCTGGTAAACTGCACTTACAATCAAACATGCGTCAATTTGCAATATACGAACTGTTAAGAAGCCATGAAATATACACATTAAATTATGGTCACATTTAATGCGGTAAATTTACTTTAAAATGCTTGTTTTTCCGAAACATAAATAATAACCCTTTAATAATGGCATGCAACTTGGAATAAGAACCAACTTTTTGAATCCTTAATTTATTCACATATATATATTATGGTCATGAATTAACCACATAATGGACGTTTCATTTTACCACGGAAACCAAATATAATAGTCATTAAGTTATATTTAATTCCGGTTAATGGGCATGCATTCTGTTTATCTCCAATGCCAAACCCTTATAGTTAAATAGAAAAGGTCTTGTCATAGCAATCAAGCATAATATATGATCTTTGGTGTTTTTTTAAATAATTTATTTGTCAATGGTTATGGTCAGAGATAGTCTTCTATGGTAAACGACACATCGTCTTGAGATGTCGCCCCCATTGGCAAATATAAAAAAAGATCTATCTAAAAGTTATATTCTGGACATGGAAATTAAAAAAAAAATAATCCTGTATTTTGATATCGAGGTCAAAGGTCAAACAAAGTCACATGAAGACCATGATGATAGGCAACAATTCGTCTTAGGATATACTACACGTTCAGGCAAAATATTATGGTTAAAGATAACAAAAAAGTGCCTTGCCGGACATGGTTGTACAAATGAACCAGCAGAAAGACAAACAAACTTTTGAATAATACGAAAGCGCGAAAATAATAATTTTTCTAAAAACTGTTACCCAAAACCACATCATCGTCTTAAATATTAATGTTATATTTGCCACTGGACCTTCAACTAATCACCCAAACCATTCCATCGTCTTAAATATGAATGTTATATTTGCCACTGAACCTTCAACCAATCACCAAAACCATTCTAGCGTCTTAAACATATATGTAATATTTGCCACTAAACCTTCAACCAATCACACAAACCACTCCATCGTCCCAAATATAAATGTCATATTTGCCACCGATTTTCAGCCAATCACCCAAATCACTTCAATCTGAAGAATAATGGGGTAACATTAAATTTTTTAGTTGTCAACACCATGAACGTTCAAAGAGTTTTCGTTGTGTTTGCCAATAGTGTGTCGTTGATTTGAAAGAAAAACACTGGTCAATGAGTAGAAACTCTTTGAATACAACGTAAGAGTTTTTATGGAGACTTTTCGTTGAAAAGTTTTATCTTTCGCTTAAATAAGCTTTGAATATTTGTCACGCAGTGGTAACATTCATGCTCCTATCATATAAATATGCAATAGTCAAAACGACTAGTTCACAAATTTGACCAGTATTAAAACAAACAACGAAGTTAAGACAACGAACAGTAGTTATTGAAATTCACAGGTCAACCTTTCAACATCTGTAAATGAAATACAACAACGGGTTATTCATTGGTGTATTACCATCTTAAATACAACAACGGGTTTATCATTGGTGTATTACCATCTTAAATATAACAACGGGTTTATCATTGGTTGTTACCATCTTAAATACAACAACGGGTTTATCTTTCGTTGTTACCATCTTAAATACAACAACGGGTGTATCATTCGTTGTTACCATCTTACATACAACAACGGGTTTATCATTCGTTGTTACCATCTTAAATACAACAACGGTTTATCATTCATTGGTTGTTACCATCTTAAATACAACAACGGGTTTATCATTGGTTGTTACCATCTTAAATACAACAACGGGTTTATCATTGGTTGTTACCATCTTAAATACAACAAAGGGTTTATCTTTCGTTGTTATCATCTTAAATACAACAACGGGTTTTAATATCTTTCGTTGTTACCATTTTAAATACAACAACGGGTTTATCATTGATTGTTACCATCTTAAATACAACAACGGGTTTATCATTGGTTGTTACCATCTTAAATACAACAACGGGTTTACCATTCGTTGTTACCATCTTAAATACAACAACGGGTTTATCATTGGTTGTTACCATCTTAAATACAACAACGGGTTTACCATTCGTTGTTACCATCTTAAATACAACAACGGGTTTATCATTAGTTGTTACCATCTTAAATACAACAACGGGTTTATCTTTCGTTGTTATCATCTTAAATACAACAACGGGTTTTAATATCTTTCGTTGTTACCATTTTAAATACAACAACGGGTTTATCATTGGTTGTTACCATCTTAAATACAACAACGGGTTTATCATTGGTTGTTACCATCTTAAATACAACAACGGGTTTATCATTGGTTGTTACCATCTCTAATACAACAACGGGTTTATCTTTCGTTGTTATCATCTTAAATACAACAACGGGTTTATCATTGGTTGTTACCATCTTAAATACAACAACGGGTTTATCATTCGTTGTTACCATCTTAAATACAACAACGGGTTTATCATTGGTTGTTACCATCTTAAATACAACAACGGGTTTATCATTGGTTGTTACCTTCTTAAATACAACAACGGGTTTATCTTTTGTTGTTACCATCTTAAATACAACAACGGGTTTATCATTCGTTGTTAACATCTGAAATACAACAACGGGTTTATCATTGGTTGTTACCATCTTAAATACAACAACGGGTTTATCATTGGTTGTTACCATCTTAAATACAACAACGGGTTTATCTTTCGTTGTTACCATCTTAAATACAACAACGGGTTTATTATTCGTTGTTAACATCTTAAATACAACAACGGGTTTATCATTTGTTGTTACCATCTTAAATAGACAGGAGAGTGAATTACTTGTAAACATCGCGAAACAAGGACTCTTTATAACACAAACTTGATTTAATCATAGATGTATAAACCTAAACTTACACACGCGACCACAGATCTTACGAAGTTAAGTATACCTACACGGACGACACATGCATATATCATATCAAAGTATACTTACACGAGCGACCAGCAAATCTAACTGAGCAAAGTGTACTTCTACGATCGACAACAAATCTAACGGAGCAAAGTGTTTGTTGCTCTTGTAAGTACACTTTGCTCTGTTAGTTTTGTGTGTTGTTCGTGTAAGTTTACCTTGCTCTGTTAGATTTGTTTGTCTTTAGAGCAAGTACACTTTGCTTATTTGTGTCGTTAGGTTGCTGTCTAATTGACGTATTTCGTGTTGATGAATTTTTGTTCTTTGTGTCGTCATGTTTCTGTCTTGTTGATGTATTTCGTATGTTGTTGCATTTTTTTTTTGTCGTCAGGTTGCTGTCTAATGACGTATATCGTATTTTGATGTATGTTTGTTCTCTGTGTCGTCAGGTTTCTGTCGCATTGACGTATTTCGTATGTTGATGAACTTTGCTTATTTGTGTCGTAAGTCTGCTCTCTACTTGACGTATTTCGTATGTCGATGTACTTTGGTTATTTGTGTTGTCAGGTTGTTGTCTACTTGACGTATTTCGTATGATGATGTTTTTAAGTTATGTGTGTCGTGAGGTTGCTGTCTAATTGACGTAATATGTATGTTGATGTATTTTGGTTATTTATGTCGTCAGCCTAATGTAAAATTTATGTCTTTCGTATATTTTTGTTATCTGTGTCGTCAGGTTGCTGTCTAATAGACATATTACATATAAACGACCAGAAACTGATTAAACAAAAAAGTACATATTTTGATTTTCAAGTGTTAGTTTTTCTTGCTTAAAAAAAGTGCAACGTAACAAAACTAACTGAATGCTAAACTTATTTGTATGAAAACTAGAGGATCTAAAGAGCCTGTGTCGCTCACCTTGGTCTATGTGAATATTAAACAAAGGACACAGATGGATTCATGACAAAATTGTGTTTTAGTGATGTGTTTGTAGATCTTACTTTACTGAACATTATTGCTGCTTACAATTATCTCTATCTATAATGAACTTGGCCCAGTAGTTACAGTGGAAAATGTTAGTAAAAATTTACAAATTTTATGAAAATTGTTAAAAATTACTATAAAAGTCAATAACTCCTTAGGGCGTCAATTGATCATTTTGGTCATGCTGAATTATTTTTAGGTCTAACTTTGCTGTACATTATTGCAGTTTACAGTTTATCTATATCTATAATAATATTCAAGATAATAACCAAAAAACGGCAAAATTTCCTTAAAATTACCAATTCAGGGGCAGCAACCTAACAGTGGGTTGTCCGATTCATCTATAAATTTCAGGGCGGATAGATCTGGACCTGATAAACTATTTTTAGCCATAGTGGCCATCTTGATTTACGAAAAATGTTAGTAAAAATTTACAAATTTTATGAAAATTGTTAAAAAATGACTATAAAGGGCAATAACTCCTTAGTGGGTCAATTGACCATTTTGGACATGTTGAATTATTTTTAGGTCTTACTTTGCTGTACATTATTGCAGTTTACAGTTTATCTCTATCTATAATATTATTCAAGATAATAACCAAAAACGGCAAAATGTTCTTCAAATTATCAATTCAGGGGAAGCAACCTAACAATGGGTTGTTCGATTCATCTATAAATTTCAGGGCGGATAGATCTTGACCTGTTAAACAATTTAACCCATTGTCAGATTTGCTCTAAATGCTTTGGTTTTTGAGATATAAGCCAAAAACTGCATTTTACCCCTATGTTCTATATTTAACCATGGCGGTCATCTTGGTTGGTTGGCCGGGTCACTGGACATATTTTTAAACTAGATACCCCAATGATGATTGTGGCTAACTTTGGTTTAATTTGGCCAAGTAGAAAGTAAAATCACAAAAATACTGAACCTAGAGGAAGATCAATTGGGAAAGTCCACAATCACATGGCAAAATCAAACAAAACGCATCAAAAACGAATGGACAAGAACTGTCATATTCCTGACTTGGTACAGGCATTTTCAAATGTAGAAAATGGTGGATTAAACCTGGTTCTATAGCGCTAACCCTCTCACTTTAATGACAGTCTCATCAATTTCCGATATTTTTACGTTGATGCGTTAAATAAACAGACACAATAAATAAAATAGTCAAAATATGGGTACATCAGTCATCATCGTTTAACAATTTTAAAAGGAACAATTTAACAGAACACAAAAACATCTACTATCTACGAACACATTTATTGATTTGAGTGTCTGACGTCAGAAAATTTTATACGTCACATAAATTTGTCGTTCAATGTGCGTACAAACAATTTTAAAATTTTCATGGGAATGTTACATGTAGCATACAGGGTTAAAAAATCAAAAGTATGTAAGAATAAATTTAAGAAATAGACCGAGATTTAAACTAGTCCAAAAGTTATATATAGAATTTATAAGAATCCAAAAATAGTTAATTCCACTACGCGATTGAATGATTTTGACGTTTGTGGTTCAACGTATATTGTAATTCATAATAGAAATATATCGTAATGCCATATAATAGAACAATATCATATTGACTGGATCTTTTAAAGAACAGAGTCACGTTATAAGAACAAAAGAAATACAAAAAGTCGCAAATACAAAACAAACCACAAAAAAAAAGAAAGCCAATACAAACACATTGACGAGATGTATAAGTACCGAGCCACGTGAAACGGATATCACATGAAACCATTCAACAGTAAAAGTAATATTAATAATAGAACAAAGACAAATGAAAGAACTATAAAACACGTTGTTAAGATGATAAACAACATCAGTACGCCGAATCTATACATCAAGACCATCGTGTATTATTTGAGAAGTTGATACGGAATATTTATCAACAAGGTCTTGGTACCTTCCGATGAACTTTTTTAGAAAAAGAACGAGACGTTCTTTGACATACCCCTGTTTCATTAACTTACTACTCAGACACTGATGACGTTTTACAAAGTCTGAGTAGGAGCTGCAAGCTCTTGAATATCGAATAAGTTGGGAAATATATATCCCATATGCAGGTGAAGTTGGTATATTGCTACTAAGGTGGGGGAAATTTATAATTTCAAAATTAAAATCGTCTCGTTTGTCATAGATTATGGTACTGAGATGACTGTGTAAGTCAAATTCGAGATATAAGTCTAAAAATGAGGCGGAGGAAGCCGTGTCTGTTGTTTCTTTAATCTCTAGTTCTGGGGGATATATTAATGGAACCCAATCAGAAAAGTTCGGATTGTTTATGGAAAGAACATCATCAATATATCTGAAAGTGAAATTAAATAATCTGGCTTCTTTGGTTCTCTTGTTTTTTACAAGAGTCTGCAGGAACTCCGATTCATATGAAAATAAGAAGAGGTCGACAAGAAGAGGCGCACAGTTTGTTCCCATAGGAATGCCGACAATTTGTTGGAAAAGTCTACCTCCAAACTCAACAAATATGTTGTCGATAAGAAACTCCAGCATACTGACCACTTGTTCTTCTGTGTAGCATATTTTACCTTTTTGTTTGTCGCTATTTACGAAATATGCCTTATCAAATCCCAAAGTAATGAATTTATAGCGTATGCTACCATTTTTATGTTGAAAGGCATTGTGGATTATTTCTTTTAGGCGATTCAGAGGAGAAGATTTTTTGTAAAAGTTAACGACGACGGACGACGACGATGACGGACGCCGGGCGCCAAGTGATGAGAAAGCTCACTTGGCCGTTCGGGCCAGGTGAGCTTAAAAGACATATAGTACTAAATTGAAGTCAAATATACTATCGTGATATATGTACCTGACTTGCTAAAAGAACAAATTACAAAAAGGAAAATTTGGGTTAAAAATGGATAATAAATAAAAGATCAAATGAGTTTTGGTTGGATAATACATTTAAGTTGTATATTTTCACCCCAAACTGGATGCATATTGTTTTAACATTAAAGTTCTTTATTGTCAATACAGTTCTTTCATGGTTTTACAGACAAAAACACATCAGTATGAATAAGAATGCAATGATAGTTGTTGTTATTTCGTCATGTTGATGGGATATCGATACAATGTCTTGGTCTTCTCATCCTATCGGACCATATTTTTTAATAAGTGGTACCATTTGTTTGTAACTTTACTGGTGATCAACTCCGTCGATCGAATATCATTACTCGATATTATTTGGTGTCATTGATAAAATCTTTGTGTCAATAATGAAACGTGACTCTCTGGTCTTTGATGTTAAAATGTTAACATCTTCTCGTCCCTTTTCACACATAAAAATGTCGTTTTCAGAGGGCAAAAAATATAGCGAGTTCAACATTTCGTGACTGGACTAGACGGATTAAGAAAAAATAATACCGCTCAACTGTATCAAGGATTTGATATTTATAAATATGTGCAACTTAACTTTTTTGTCAAGATGTATTTCCCGCCGAGATATTCATTCGGCATCCAACTTAACGTTGAAGTTAGTTTTTCAGACTATTATTAAAAAAAAAAATAACTTCCGTAAGTTTCAAACGGCAGTTTGTGATCAATTCCCAGTCAAATGTAAAAAAAAACCTCATCATAGATACCAGCAGCCAGATGAGTTAAGCAATAATAGAGACAAGTGCATTAAAAAACACAAAATCAGGAATAGATAAATACATTTAGATAGATTAGTTTTATTTTATATAGGGGACCCTTCATAGGCTTAGTCAGTATATTAATTTTTATATCAAACAATTACAAAAGACAATACACAAGAATAGAAAAAAAAAAAAACATGAAATATGAATTGAGTAAATAAGATATGGAGTCACGTAAACCATTATGTTTTGTGTTTATTGACCATGCACCAGAAGCAGCATCATATCCTTTATAAAAATAGTTTTTTAGTCCAGTCCTTTCTTGTGGCTGATGCATCTGAACAAATAGTATTGGTGTTCATATGCAGGAGTTACCAAGATGAGATGCTTAAAGGATAAAAATGATTTCCGATTGATCTCGAGAACACGATCACCAGGTATTAATTGATACAGTAGATTGACGATTGATCTGGAGGACAAAAAGTCAAGCTAACAATAAATTGTCTGATAATGGTGATTTCCGATTGATCCCTAAAACATGATAACCAAGCATTGTCTGATAATAGTGATTTCCGATTGATCTCTAGAACATAACAATCAGATATTGTCTGATAATTGTTATTTTCAATTGATCCCAAGCACATGATGACCAGACATTGTCTTCTACTGGTTAATTCTGATTGCATACTTTGGCAATTGTTATATTATAGTTCGTTTCAGCGTGTGTTACATTTTAGTGTTGTGTTTCTGTTGTGTCGTAGTTTTTCTGTTATATTTGATGTGTTTCCTACAGTTTAAGTTTGTAAAACCGTTTTTTTTTTTTTCTCTCAATTAATTTATGACTTTCGAACAGCGGTATACTACTGTTGCCTTTATTTAACTCAATATTCAGACAATGTCTGAAAAAGTCGATTGCTTTTTCTTCTGCAAACAACAACGAACATCATTTGAAAAACACAGTTCACTATATCCATGGTAATGTAAAAAGAGGTCCAACCGATTAAAAGTATCTGTGTAATATCATATGTGTTATCATAAACTTATACTCAAAAGGTCAACACGCACACATTGCAATAGATTTGTCTCTTCATGGTTTATTGTTTGTTTTCATTTTGGTAAAACAAAAAAACAAAAAAAACAAGAATGTGTCCTCAGTACACGAATGCCCCACTCGCACTATCATTTTCTATGTTCAGTGGACCGTGAAATTGGGGTAAAATCTCTAATTTGGCATTAAAATTAGAAAGATCATATCATAGGGAACATGTGTACCAAGTTTGAAGTCGATTGGACTTCAACTTCATCAAAAACTACCTCGACCAAAAACTTTAACCTGAAGCGGGACAGACGGACGAACGGACGAACGAACGAACGAACGGACGGACGGACGGACGCACAGACCAGAAAACATAATGCCCCTCTACTATCGTAGGTGGGGGCATAAAAACTGGCAAATATTTCAAGCAATACATTGAATTATTAAGACTATCAAACAACTACCTATATTTTTTTAATTTTCCTTTTATTATGAATGAAATAAGATGGTGGATATATGTAAAAAATCTGGGATAGACACATGACAAAACAATATTTCAGCCATAAAGGGGTGCCGAGATAATAAAGCTGTGAATATATATATAGCATCAACACCTGATGCCTTTATGGACAAATATTTCTTATATCTTTCTCATGAAAAACAAAAAGAAAATGCTTTCCTGTTTTGTCTTATGTTTCTCACGGCACTATACAAGTTTTCTTGATTTCACTGTAAGAATACTTATAGATACAAGTTTATAAAGTTTAACACATTTTATTAAAGTATGTTATTAGCTAGAACAGTTCTAACCTAGAACTGACTAAAAGGTGTCAGGCTGACAGTTCTACATACTGTTCTAGAACAGTTCTCCTGACAGATTCTGACAGAATTTATGAGAGGTTAGAACTGATGTCCACTGTACTTATAGATACAAGTTTATAAAGTTTCACACATATTTATTAAAGTTATGTAAATAGCGATTATATGAGTAGTTTGTTATAAGCAATATTAATATTACAGTATTTGCTGCATGTGAATATTTTTGAAAAACCCAGTAATTATACAGTCACATATTGGTCAAATCTTTAACATAAGTCCAATATTTTCCACTTGGTTCACATTCTTCATCTTGCTGTCTATAGTTTTATAAATAGATAGTTTCAAACTGAATTTGACAGATTTATGTTTCTATTATACATGTTATAGATGATCGACTTCAAATCTGTTACTTTGGTAGGCTGTGTTCTTCTTATGATAGGTTTCTCTATTGTGGTTGAACTTTGATTTAGTGCTCAATTTCAACTTCAATCGTCATCCCTAAAATAAAATTATAAGCTACTAATTGAACGATTGTTGTTATTTAATGTCCAGTGGCATTTGTATAATGCACATTTACTGATTAGGACAAGAATAATTTACCAAAGTGCAATTGGTATGTCATTTAATAGGTGCTCCATTTTTTACTGTCGGTTTAAAGAAGACTAAACATGATAATATTTATATTCCTGAGTTACCCTTGTTATAACTGTTTCAAATTATACTTCAAATATTTATCAATGGCAAAATCAGTAGGCGAAGTTAGAATGACTACTCATATCAGGTAACGGAACGCATAAAATATATCGCAACAGGGTCTTAGCAAATCTCAACTTTAATAAATTGTTAAGTC